>NC_088392.1:2865000-2950000 GCF_037993035.2 Macaca fascicularis | reverse complement strand
GTCTAGTGAAAGCATAATCATGATATTTTATAGTGAAATATAAAAACCAGTTATACCAATGCTGGCAAATACATAAATTAATATCAGCGAATGAGAGGAAAAGCACAAAGATGAGAGAGGTGACTGTAATTTAAGGAACTCCACTATATAATATAAAATATAAATGTTAAATGCATATGTAAATTAACATCTGATTAATCCATTTAAAAAAAGTTCTTGGTTTTGCAAAATAATCCTCACAAGATGTCTTTAAATGCTGGGTTCCCAAAGGTTTGCGGCTACTCAAGGTAAAAATGGGTGGCCTCTCTCTCTCTCTCTCTGTCATTGTCTCTCTCACATTCTGTTTGGCCTAGCTTTATTTTACTTTATTATTTTTATTTATTAGCTTTGATTTTTTTCTTTTATATATGTAATCTTTTTTCCCCTTTCAATTTATCTAAGAACTTACTTAAGGAAATGAGTTTATCAAACTGATTGATTGGCCTTACAGTCCAAACTTGCTCTGCGATGGGCTGGACCCACCCCTCAGCCTCGTGTGTGTGGTGACGCTTACCCCTGTCCCTTTCCTGGGCATATTCTCACCAGTATACCAGCTGTGACACTGGCATCTGTTCCGAGGAAAGGTAAAATATGAAAGAGCCACTAGATCTTTATAAAAGCTTGATGGAAAATACTTAATGCTAAGTTTACATGGTGGAAAATAATAAGGAAAGAAAAATAAGGAAGAATTCATCACATTCATGATAGATTCTAAAATAAAGCACCAAACACAATAAAAGAAACATAATTTTTACAATAACATGAGATTATTAGGGCCACAAATATGAAGCTATTAGGGGAGATTAAATAGTCATTTATATGTTATTTGTGAAGTTAATTAATTTCTTGTCACCCAGCATTTACCAAGTGCCCAGCCACAGAGGAAATACTGCCTCAGAGTGTGCACTGCGGTGGACAAGCTGGTGAAATTCCCACCACGCAAATGGTAATTCCTTATTAGATTTCCATCAATCTGGTGGGTTAAGGTTACATGAATATATTCCTGATACAAATCCTAGAAATGTTAGATAAAATGCTAACGTTGGCCGGGCGCGGTGGCTCAAGCCTGTAATCCCAGCACTTTGGGAGGCCGAGGCGGGCGGATCATGAGGTCAGGAGATCGAGACCATCCTGGCTAACACGGTGAAACCCCGTCTCTACTAAAAATACAAAAAACTAGCCAGGCGAGGTGGCGGGCGCCTGTAGTCCCAGCTACTCGGGAGGCTGAGGCAGGAGAATGGCGGGAACCCGGGAGGCGGAGCTTGCAGTGAGCCGAGATCGCACCACTGCACTCCAGCCTGGGCGACAGAGCGAGACTCCGTCTCAAAAAAAAAAAAAAAAAAATGCTAAAGTTATTTTAGTTGCAATGCTGATCTTACAAAAATAAAGAGGAGCCCAGGTGCTCGCTTGTCAGAAGATCTGAAAACAGGAGCTGCGAGCATGAGGCTGAGACCATCTGACGGTGGGGCCTGCGAAGTTGTTCCTAAGCTCTACTGCCTGTGCAGAGATGGAGGTGTGGTCTCCAGTTTGCACAGTTGGGAGTCGGGCCTGAGGCAATTGCTTTTGCCAGAGCCCTTGCAAGGTTACAACTTAGTAAAACTGTTGATGAGAAAAAAATGACAATTTAACAAGAAAACAGAAAGGAATTTCCTGCTCCTCCCAGGCCATGGGTGAAAAAGCAGCAAAGGTATCTCCTGATAATTTAGAACCACAGCTCTGCATGCTTCATGGATTGGGTATTTGCATTTATTCTACTAACTAGGTTAAGAAAATTTTATGATAGTTGATGCTGGGCCAGTAATAATCTCCTGTGATCAAATGAGGAAAAACCAATAACGTTCTAAAGTACAATTGCACAACCCAGACTACAAGTAGTTGGCACAGAAAAAAACAAACAACAACAAAAAACTAGCCTCTTTAAATATGAAAATACAGCCAAAATTGAAAAACCCATTCATAACAAATAAAGCATGAGTAAGATCCCAGCAGATACAACCAGTGGTATTAAAAACACCGTAATAAGATATCCAGATAACAAAGTAATAATCAGAAGAAAAATATAAAATGACCCTGTCCAGAGAGGATTTTACTTTCATCACTTCTGTTCAACACTATACTGCGGATTCTGGCAAGAAAAAGAGATAAAAAGCATCCATATGAGAACTCGTAGAGTCAAACTTTATTTGAAGGCAACATGATCATCTATAGAGAAAGTTGAATGGAATCTACTGAGAAACAACTAGAATTGACAAGAAAGTAAGTCAGCAAGGTTGGAATGCAAAAATCCATTGTATTTTCATATACTATCAATGAACAATTGAAAATCAAAATTTAAAATATGGTTTAAGACTGTGTCAAACATTAAGAAATATTTAGGAATAAATTTAACAAAAGATGCACAATGCCTATATACTGAAAAAAGTTTCAGGGAGAAATTAGAGAAGATTTAAATAAATGGAGAGTTATACAATATCCATGCTTCAGAAGAGTCAATATATTTAAGATGTCAATTCTTTCCAAATTGGTCTATAGATCCAACACATTCCCAATCAAAATCTAATCACGGTTTTTGTAGAAATTGATAAGTTGATTGCAAAATTCATGTGGAAATGCATGACACCCAGAACAGCCAAAAAAACTTGTAAAAAGAACAAGTTGAAATGCCTACATTAGCTGATTTCAAGTCTTATTACAAAGCTACATTAATGAGAATGACAAGGTATTGGTTGCAAGATAGACAAGTGGATCTGTAAAACAGAACAGTTGAGCCATAAAAAACAAGAAAAATTAACTCTAAATGAATGACCTAATTCTAAATCTTTAAATGCTAATGCTTCTAGAAGAAAATGTAAGAGGAAATTTTTGCATCTTGGGTTAGGCAAATAATTTATAAATATTACACAAAAGCATGATCCATAAAATTAAAAATTGATAACATGGAACCTCCTCAAAGTTAAAAACTTCTGCTCTGAAATCCAATGCCAAAACAATTTTCTAAGCATATAGACTATGAGAATAGTTGGTAAAGAATATGTATATCCAGAAATATAAAAATTTCTCAAAGCCCAATAAAATGAAAAAAAAAAAACCTGATTAAAAAATGAGCAAAAGCTTTGAACAGACATTTTATCAAGGAAGATGCACAGGTAACAGCTTGAGCGCGTGAAAGCCTCCTCAAGCCTCCGTGCGATGAGTCACCAGGTAAAAGCAAGTGAAGAGGACCCGGAGTTCCCCTCGGCCCCCTGTTGAAATGGTGAAACTGGAAAGGTTGACCGTACCACGACTGAACGAGGATGGGAAGGAATCAGAACTCGGGGACACTGATGGTGGGAATACAAAATGACACATCCACTTTGGAAAACAGTTTGGTAGCCTTGAAAAAAATGTCAATATATTCTACTCAACAGTATTTACCCAAGAGGCAAGGGAGCATATACCCTACTCACACCTGTGCATAAATGTTCACAGCAGTGAGGCAGCCCGGGGGCAGGTGTTCCCCAGAGAAATGCCAACCAGCCTGCACCCGGGGTGGAGCACACAAGTTCACACCATCTTCAGCTGGGAGGAACTTCTTCTTCCTGGGTGGTACCTGGGATTTAATCTGTGGGGCAGGAAGCATGTACTAAAAGCTGAATCCTTGTTCCCCTTTTTTTCCCTTTTTGCCCAATAAATCCCATTATTCTCACCATTCAAATTGTCTGTGAGCCTAATCTTTTGTGGCCGTGTGACAAGGACCTCGTCTTTACCTGAACTAAGAAAAAGTCCTGCAACAGCAATTTTACTTGTAATATCCAGAAACTGGAAATGACGTAACTGTCCCTTAAGGAGCAGCATGTCTAGACAACCAAATACTGCCTAGCAACAAAAACCAAGGAGCTGCTGGTATATCAAGGACGAACCTCAAAAACGTCCTACTGAGTGACAGAAGCCAAACCATAAATGAGTACACACTTCTGTTAACTTCCTATTGCTGCCATAACAAATCACTGCACATGTAGTCACTTAAAAGCACACACATTTATTCCACAGTTGTGAAGGTCAGAAGCCCAAAGTGAGTCTCTTGCGCTAAAATCAAGGTGCTGTGGGCTGGTTCCTTCAGGGGGCTGCAGAGGGGATCTGTTTCTCTGACTTCCAGCCTCTGGAGGCCACCCACGGTGCTTGGTCCTGCTCCTGTTATCACACCTCCTTCCTTGACTATGTCCCCATAAGGACCCTGTGATGACACTGGGTCCACCAGACAATCCAGGACACTCTCCTCCTCTCAAGGTCTTTCACTTAATCACATCTGAAAATTCCCTTCTCCATGTAGAGCCAGGTATTTGCAGGTTCCAGGTAGTAGGACATGGACATCTTGGGGGGCCATGATTCCGACTATCAAAATACGATCTGATTTTATTTACATGCAATTTTAGAAAATGCAAATGAACCAATAATGAGAGAAAGCAGATCCGTGACGTCCAAAGGTTAGGGAGAAACAAGGAGGAGCAGAAGGGAGGGGGTACCCTTAGAGGTGAAAACTATGTTCACTGTCTTGACTGTAGTGATGGTTTCACAGGTGTACACATATGTCAAAACTTACCAGCCATACACTTTAAATACGTGCAGTGTACTGAATGTGAATTGCACCTCAAAAATGTAAAATAAATGTGTTCTGATATAAGATGTCATAAAATTAATAGTTAACAAAACAATATGTTTTTAGGAAAAAAAGAAAACAAAGAAACAAATAAAACTTTTAGAAATATATAATAAATTACTTAAAACTAAATTACAAATTTAATACCAAGGTTAAATATCAAATAGATCTAGCTCAAAGGAAAATTAAGAACTTTAAAATACAGCATTGAGAAATTCTGCCATGGACACAGAAGTGAAAAGACAGAAAATATTACAAGAGGTTCGTAGATGTGAATACAAGAAGGAAAAAGCTCAACAATGGCTAGTACAGGAAAAGAGAAAGAAAGGAAAAGAAATATCTAGATGCATACAGGACATAAACCTGTAGTTCAAGAAGTATAAGAAGTCCACAGAAATATACAGTAAATTCACAGCAAAATGCACAATGGTAAAACTATAGAGGCCCAAGGTCAAATATAAAATCTCAAAGTAGTTGAAAAGAGAAGCTAGCCTGCAATGAAAAACAATGAGATAAATGCTCATCCACAGAGGAAATGGGGTGAAACATAGAATAACGTCTTCAAATTTCCGAAGAAAGTTAACTTTCAAGCAATAATGTTATATACAGTAAAATAAGTGAGAGAAAAATAATATGTCTGCAAAAACCTAAGAGAATGCATTGCTCACAGACCATGATGATAGAACAGCTTAAGAGACTTCAGAAGAAAGAAAACTGAAGCTAAAAGCAATGACTGGGACTCACAAAAAGTCGTAAGTAAAGAAAAATGGAAACTATGTCAATCAAGCCAAGGAAACATTCCCTGCATAAGACAACAAGAAAAGCAATTCCTAAATTAATCAGTATCCAAACAAGTTAGGATTAAATTACCAGAAAAAAATAGTGTATAATTAAAGGAGGAATTTTATTAAAACCAGAATGTTGCTGGAGGAAAGTAAGGGCATTAATCAATGTAAAATTTTTCTAATCATAAATATGTGATAAAATGTTAATAGTATTACTAAAGATTGCCGAGGTGATTATTTGTTGTAAAAGGATAGAAATTTTAAAATGGGATAAATGTAATCATCCAAAAGAAAATGGGAAAGAATGAAAAAAAAAAAAAAAAAAACAGCAAAGGAATCCAAAAGGTCAACAGAAAGCACCAAATATGAAAGTGGAAAGAAGCTCAGTTGTCTTAGTGCTGCAAATGGAAATGGACTCAGCTCACCAATTGATAGGATCGACTCTCAGAGTGGATTTTTAGAGAAGTTCAGCTATATGCCATTTATAAGAGCCCTAAATAAAGCATAATGACCCAGAAAATTATATGAGAAAGAAACTTTGTATCAGGATTCTGTTGTAGCTATGTTAATATGGTAGGACAGACTTTCAGTAAAGGTGTTGTTAAGGCTAAGAAGTTTCAGTCTAAAAGACCCAATAATATCTATTCAATCTACACACACCACTCAAAATATAGACATGGAAAGTAGACAGAATTATATGGAGAAATCAGTAGAGATGAAAATCACACTACACATCGAAGTTTCCAGGATGTAGGTAGACAGTAATTCTAAGAAAACTATTTAAATGCAAACATTAAAATAACAGGAAAAATTGATTAGCTAAGCGTCCAAGTGGAGAAGTTGAAATGATAAAGAGTAACCCCAAAAGGATTAAAATAAGAATGACTAATTTTTTTTTTTTTGAGATGGAGTCTCACTCTTGTTGCCCAGGCTGGAGTGCAGTGATATGATTTTGGCTCACTGCAACCTTCGCCTTGCAGGTTCAAACGATTCTCCTGCCTCAACCTCCTGAGTAGCTGGGATTACAGGCACGTGCCACCACGCCCTGCTAATTTTGTATTTTTAGTCGAGACGGGGTTTCTCCATGTTGGTCAGGCTAGTCTCGAATGCCCGCCCTCAGGTGATCCGCCCACCTTGGCCTCTTAAGAAAACAATTAACTTAAGAACAGGAATAACACAATAGGGAGCAAAAATAAAATTGGGAAGACTAATTAAACCTAGTTCTTTAGAGGAAGCAATGAAATGGGCAAGTCTGTTTAAGAAAAGTGAGAAAAGTCCTTCCAACAGATCTATGTATCTGGATTATAAAGGAGGTAGATGACTAGAGTGGGAATTATGATGACTACATGCCAATAATGTTTATAGAGAGAACTTTATAGAGAGAATTCTAACTATATGTAGAACTTTATATGTTTATATATATATACACATATACATACACATCATACAATATCTATAAAACATCAATTTCCTATAACTTTATGTATATATATACACATATATGGACAAATGGGACATTAACAAAACTGACTCAAGAAAAAATAGAATGCTGATTTTCTGTGTGTTTAAAATGTTTTATACTTTAAATGTTTTAGTTATTTAAAACATTATTTTCATTGTTCAGTTCCCACCTATGAGTGAGAACATGTGGTGTTTGGTTTTCTGTTCTTGCGATAGTTTGCTGAGAATGATGGTTTCCAGCTGCATGCATGTCCCTACAAAGCACATGAACTCATCCTTTTTTATGGCTGCATAGTATTCCATGGTGTATATGTGCCACATTTTCTTAATCCAGTCTGTTACTGAGGGACATTTGGGTTGGTTCCAAGTCCTTGCTATTGTGAATAGTACCATAGAACATGAAGTATAATTTTTTAAAAAACCATATTTTCACTTACTGTTTTAAATTATTCTTTTAAAAGAAAAGCAGAATGCTTTTGGGGAATGACGCCCAGGTGAGACACAAAGGTTGCTCCTGGGATGAGGGCAGGATGCCTCCTGAAGGGAGGTCCCATGGGCTCGGCCTGAAGGATGAGGAGGAACCAGCGAGTTCCTGGTAGAGGAGGAAAGAAAGACAGGACATGAGTCAGAAGCGGGTGGGGCTGTGCAGACCACGGGACACTGGCGGCTGCAGGAGTTCTGTCTGGCAGCAGCTTTCCTGGCAGTAGAAGTTTGGAAAGATGGAACTGAAGTGTGGTTCCTCAGAGGGGCTTCACCTGCTGAGGGATTTGGGGTGTCTACGAGGCACTGGAGTGCCCACTGGGAGTTTCAGAGCCAGGCCTGAGGTGTCACCTCCTCCCTGCTCGGCCGGGTTCCAGTGGGTCAGCATGCCCTGCTGACTGTAAATGGACTTCCTCTCTGGAAAAATGTTTATTTCCTGTGATATCACCCGGGAGCCTATCCTGGGGGATTCAGGTCTCTCACTGCAATGCACAGTTCTTCCTGCTGCACTGCCCTTCCTCCTGGACCTAGCCGGGCACCTGCCTGCACAGCAGCACAGCAAGCATCCTCCAAGCACGAGGCTGGCTCACGCCCCAAAGGGCATCTCCCTGAGGCCTTACAACAGCCCATGGGCAAGCCCCTGCTAATACCATCCTTTACCCATGAGGAGGCATTCATTTGTGACACACTCGCCCAGGGTCACACAAGAATTGCAGAGACAAAATTTTTAACCTTGACCTGCACTCCGGAGCCTGTAGGCTTGAAAACAGGATGGTCTCATTATCTGGGTATGAGATCATCACCGTGTTAAATGGGCAGTGGCTGCTGCTTCTGTAGTTTGTCTCGACAATTCTAGAGAACGTCTGTTAGACGACTGGTTTGCAGTTCTGGCTGAAAGGGAAGATTGGCTCTGCCAAGAAAACATGAGGTTACTTAGGTGTGGCATGAGGGTCATTCAGCCTTAAATTTTGTTACTACTGCTTTAGTCCGGCATAGGCTGTTGAGACATACTGAGTTCTGAGAAGCAAAGGCCATAATAGAGAAGGTGAATTCTCATTATAATTGCATATTGTGAAAAAAAAAAAAAGAAAGAAACAGCTAATGCTGCAACAATTTGAGCAACAAAATATGCAGGGGTATGTGGAAATTCTATTGCCTGAATTTTTCTTTAAATCTCAAACTGTTCCAAGGAATAAAGTATGTTAAAAACAAACCAACAAAAAATGCAACTAAAATCCATATAATTTTAGCATTCATGTTAGAGCCACTGCCACTGAGAAAAGTAGTTTTATTTCATTTTCGTTTTATTTCATGGAAATAGTTGAGAAAGGTGCTTTGCTAACTTTATCTGCTTGGGAGTTTTAACAATGGCAAAGTAAATTCTGAAATTTGGTTTAAAAACATTGCTCCCTGGTGGACACCTTCTATACCAGCTGCCATCTGAAAATGAATTTTCACAGCTTAGTTTTAAGCACCTTGAAAACGGGAGTTTATAATGGAAGTGCTGACACATTCGGAACGAGAGTGGTGTGAATGCATTGCCATAATTTATAATGTCAGCCCATATTCCAACGCTTCCTCTATGTACTGTGCTGTGCACAAATAGGCGAGGAAGGCACTCCAGTGAATTATTGTGCAATTAATCATTTGACCATGAGGGATTCATTTACTAATTAAAAACGCAAAAAGAGTAAATTGAAATAACCAGTGACTACTAAATCACGTCTTCTGAAGCATCAGCTGCATTGTAATAAATCACAATGTATCAATCAGAGTCATGCACATTTGGATACCTGCACTTCAGGGCTGCCTAAAGCGTTTGCTCCTTCCGTGTGCAGATTCTCTTCATATTCACACAGCAATATCTACGCAGACCTATGATACATACACATGCATATATACCAACATACATAACTACATGTATGTAAGCTGACTTCTTCTCTGGGGAAATGTAAATTACATGTATGTAGGTGTGTGTGTGTATATATATATGTACATGCATTCATGCCATTTTAAATTCTAAAAAATAAAAATGGTCAAAGTAAAACTGGGAGTAAAATAGTAACACAGAATATAGAAGAATAGATACTACGCATAAGAACGTGGTGGCCCTTATACTTTGCATCTCATTGCTTAGAGCATGTTGTTTATATTACCTTGGTGCTTACACTTGATATCCTGATTCTTTTGATACAGCTTATCCCCTGAGCACCCTCACTAACCCCTATTCAACTATTATTTGCACACTTTCCTATTTTCTCAAATTACCGACTTCTGATTACTTAAATACCAGGCAGTACAGCAAGATAAAATTAGAAAACTTCACAATTTTCAACACAACTTTGAGATTTTCTCATGAAAAATTTAGTGAAGCCACAAAGCGTGTTGGTCCCAGGCAGAAATGGTCCTTCTGTCACGCTCTCAGATGTGTCTGGCTCCCTGGGTTCTCTTTTGGTTCACTCTCTCTCAGACACTAGGAGATGGGGAAGATGGAGAGAAGCCACCTCCGTTTTCCAGGTTTAGCTGCCCTGCAGGACAAGGAAGTTCATGCAATCTCTTGAATGGTGCAAGAGAAACAGAGACCACAGGAGAGGAAGAAGGTAAGCCAGGGACAAGAGGAGGCAAGTGGGCCAGTATTGTTTAAATGGAACATCTCAAGTGTGGACAGAAGGAACATTGTGGATGCTGAAGGCAGAGATGAGCACAGATGCCGCAGGGTGGGAGAAGTGGGTGGCACTGGCACCTACCGGGAATGTGTGGCTGTGTGGCTCTGAGGCTGCCTCCCTCCTCCCACTCTGACACCTTCTCTTCACTGAGGTTGGGATGTCCACGCAATGCTAGAAAAGAGTCTTCTGACAGCTGACGGTGCAGCAAGGGAAAGCATTCTTATCAAGGGGAAAACAAAATGAGTGGCCCCATTTCACGGTACGCGAGCGAGCGTTTCCATGCCCTACCAAGGAAAGGTGCTACCAACATGAATTCACTCCATGCCTGTGCATTGAGCACCCGCAGTCTGCCAGACGTGGGTTAGGAGCTCCGAATACAGTGGGCCAAACACACAGGGCCCCGCCCTGCTAGGCCTTTTTATTCCAGAAGGAAGTGACGTAAAATAAATGAGAGGGGGTGTGGGAGGGAGAGAGAGAGACGTTTTATGATGTGATGATGCCAATTGTGTAAACATAATTTTGGGAGTAATCTGAAGTATAACATTGACTAAGTGCTTGGAGTTTGGAGTTAGGCTTGAATTCAAAACTCAGCCCTGCACTTCCCAAGTGGCTGATCTGGGGCTGTGGATGGAACTTGGTTCTCTGGCCTGCAGGACTCCTCAACTGTTCAATGGAGCTGTGACAACCCCAACAGAAGGAGTTTCCGTGAGGATTAAAGCAGATAATGTTACAAAGCTTAGTTCACATGTGACACTGATAAGTGATCAATAAATCATAATGATTATTTTAAACTACATTGTATCTTCCTTTATTCTTAATAACTTACATGTTCCAAAATTTTACTCTTTCTGCGTTTTTAGTGCAGCACCAATTTTAATTTACCTCATTATCCATTTTCCGCTTTCTTTCCCAGTTTCACTACAAACGCTTACTCATATTTACTGTCCTCTTTGTTTCCTCTCTCCTCCCACCCGACAGTGACTCTTCGTGCAATCCACAGAACAATAAAAAGTCCATTAGTGTTAGTTGACTGGGTAAAAATTATTGTATATAAGGAGAACTGCAGACAAAATGTACTTAGACTTTTAAAAATCCTTTGATAAGGTTTTATACCAAATGTTATTAAGTATTCATTTATCAAGGGACTGGAGAACTGATTTTTGTGGATCCCTGGAGATCTTGGTTAGAATAAACGTTACTTAATAGCTTTTTAGATGATCTGAAGGAGCAGATAGTTTTTGTTTCCTTTGTTTGTTTTAGTTTTAAATAATACTCTGCCCTTCTGACCAGCACTTTATGATTGTAAAACACAAAATGAGAGTCAGGAAGCATGGATTCTGGTTTGAGAATTTCTCTGATGAAACGCAAGTCATTTCAGTTTAGGAGCATCACTTCTTATCTGTAAGATGAGAAAGGTGAAGTACAGAAGATTTTAGCAGCAGAAACTCCCTTCTCCAAATTAATTCCTATTGATATAACGTATCTCTCCGTGAAGTTGTTGGGAAGCATAAAGCTGTGGGGAGAAGCCACAGTGGGACTGGAGCATCCTGGGTCTCCCACCAGCCTCTGTATATGGAGCACACCCAATTCTGTCCCTTCTGTCCATTCCTCTGAGTGCTGGATCTCAGAATCTGGCTTTTCTACTGAGTGCTCTGCCTTTAAATCTCTCAGGAAGCTCAAATCCAGTTGTCCACGATTAAGTCTGCAATCTCTCTTCACACGCACCATATCTGTATGTCCTCTAAATTCCTACAGTTGAGAATGTCATTACCCAGGGCAAGGTGGATTCAGGCTTTGTAGAACATACATCTTTATTAATTTGATACAGGGGATTTCTAAGGAAAATAGTACAAAAGCATGAATAAAAGATATAGTGCAGGGCCTTCAAAAAGGACACATTCCAGCCATGCCTCTGGGAAAGCCAGACCCTCGGGCACTGTCTTTGCTTTCTCCACATCCCATCATCTCCCAATACTCACCGTAACTGCTCCACCACTTCATGTATCTTAGGTCCAGTTGAAGAGCCTCTCTTTACCCCTGCACTGCTACTGGATGCTCTTACATGGCTCTCTCATAGAGCGAATTAATTGCCCTGTCTAGTAATTGCCGAATTTCTTCTTGCTCTTAGTCATTGTGCAGTCCTTAGGAGTAGACTCTGATCTTATAGCCACAGTGTACATGAGAGACATGGACAGCACTCAGTGCATGTTGAAAATGTTGAATAAAATGTGTCTGAAAAAAGTATCAGATACCTTTCAGTAAGAGGATGTACCATGGGGCCGGGGGGCGGGGGGGTGATTTATGGAGAAACAACTTAAGTATCTCCTTGATGCCAGGTATGAGAACTTAATTATATTTTATGCAATCTATAGAAAATTTATGGAAAATGTAATTTTACATTATTAAATAAACTAATTATATATATTTATGTTCAAGTGTTGTGGAACTATAGTAAATATTAAGGGAAAATAGGATGGTTTCAAAAAGCCAGTTTCATACCTTTGGATTGACACTATAGAGAATATCAAGGTGTCTTGAAGAAGGTGAGATGTTAGCAAAATATTTCAAATTATTATTGATGGAAGGGGGAGATAACTGAGGCAATGATATTTTGGTGGTTTTATTTTATTACAAAATTGACATAGGCCAGGCATGGTGGCTCATGACTGCAATCTCAGCACTTTGGGAGGCTGAGGTGGGCAGATCATGAGGACAGGAATTCAAGAGCAGTCTGGCCAACATAGTGAAACCCTGTCTCTACTACAAATACAAAAAATTAGCCAGGTGTGGTGGTATGCACCTGTAATCCCAACTCCTCAGGAGGCTGAGGCAGGAGAATCGTGTGAACCCAGGAGGCGGAGGTTGCAGTGGGCCAAGATTGCGCCACTGCACTCCAGCCTGGGCGACAGTATGACACTCTGTCTCAAAAAAAAAAAAAAAAAAAAAAAAAAAAAGACATAAAGAGAGAACACAGGTTTAGCCTTAGAACAGAGTGACCTGTGGCATAAATTCTGATGACTGGTGCTAGAATGAGTTACATTCTGAGTGAGCAGAATGGTGTGGGACATGGTGATTAATAGAGGAATGACACTACCTGGAAACTAGGAAAGTTGTGTTCACGCTCTTTCAAAGTAATAGTGAGGAATACTGGGACAAGAATGCATATTACTTTATGTAACTATTATACAGGCACTGTATAAAAAGAACACTATGCAGTCTTTTATGTCAGACTAGTAGATGATGATGAAACTATATTGACAAGCAAAATTTATATCAAGGTAATTCAGTGTAAACAAACCTGCTTAAGAGTAAGATGTGCTTCAGTACCACTTATACAATCTGACCTAAAATTTAATTATAGTCATGTGTTGCTGCTTTAGTTAAAGTAGCTATCAGAAGAATTGGTCAAAATTACATCACTAGGAAGTAGATCTATGATAGCAGGCAAATAAAGAGCCTTAAAAAGTACAGTCATATAAGAAACCTTGCCTGACTTATTTCTCTTATACTATATTTCACCATCTACTATAGAATATAATTTGTTTATGTATATTTTTGTGACCTGTGTTCCTCCCACTAGAAGTTAAGATGGTACGCTCAGTGGTTGGGTGATGAAGCATGTACAAAATGAATGAACCAGGGAAAGTCTCTGGCTTCCTGGAGCTCAGCATCTAGCGATTATATAATAACTGTTGCATGACAGGCAAGAAAGTGTGGGTGTCAGGGACTCCCCGGAGTTGCCTGTGTCTGCAGTCGACTGTGTGGCATGGACCACTGACTGCTCACTAGTCACGGTGATGCTGGAATAAAAACCCTAGGATGGAGTGTGAATAAAACAGAGGAAGATCACGCCTAGAAAAAGCTGCCATAGAGCCAGAACTCAGTCAAGATAGGTCAGGAAAGTTACACGTGGTCAGCAAGCTGATACATGGGTCAGAAAGCAAGTTATTGGCCAGCCTTTTGTGCTGGCTGGATAGCAGTACTAAGCAGTATTTCCTCTGTGTTATATTCATGATGGCTTTTCCTCCTTATAATATCCAGATGCTTTAAAATTTTGAGATCAGAGAAGCATTAAATTATCTGATCTAAGTGACACCTTCATTGAAAAATATATTTTTAAATTAGCACATCATTAGAAGATGGAGAATTTAAAATAACAGCATTGAAAGCAGTAACAGTGTAAAATAAAAGTATTTGTTCTTAAAGTTTGCAGTACGCAAATAGATAAATATTTATTTATATATGATTTAGGAAAAACAGAAAAAGGTGCTTACTTGAAGACCTAAAAACAGCACTAGTTTTCAAGACAGCGGATTTAACAGAGTCATTGATCAAATTGGGGAATATATGCAAAGAGTTTGGGGACCTAAGCTTTTTGGCATCAATAGATGGAACTTGCCCCAGGGTCTTGAGAGGGTTAATATATCTCATCAACCTCCCCACCCCCAAAAGAGCAATTTCTTCCTTTCTCTGCCACACCATTAGGTTCACATTCCTGCCTTTCATGTATCTTCAAATGGTCCCCAAAGGGGTGACTTAATAGATCTGAAAACACTAAACACCAAACTTATGAAATGCCTTTTAAGCGTAAGTGCACTCTCTGTTTTTCTAAACAATTTTTTCTTCTCAAGCGCACTGTGCGTTTCTCACCATCTATGAAGCTTATGATCAGGACAAATGGGAGTTAACATTTCCAAGTCACCACTGATCCTCTGGAGAGTGTATTGCTGCTAACTTAATAAAATCAGTTATTGCTTTTGACCTTGATATGCTTTTTTTTTTCTGAATTGTCAAAATTGATCCTCCTAATGGTGCTCAATCTTTAGTGTTACTGATACTTATCAATTGTAATTTGGCCAAAAATGGATCTATGCCCATTGATGGCAAATGGTGACGGTCATCACTTGACCATTTTCTGCTAATGCTAACATTTCCAATCCACATTCCATTTTATAGTGTCAGTAGCAAAGGCGGCTTACTGTAACCATACAGTGATATTTGCTTGTTTCTGTGAAGATCTGCATTATTTCTAGTACAGTATAAAATATGTAAAATACCTTCTAAATTGCATTTGATTGAATTCAATTCGATTCACCAAATCCTTATGAAGACTGAGAATGCGGCATGCTCCAAACCCTGAGAGTCTGTGCGCACTGCAGCCCCAGTGCTGGGTGGACACTGGGTTGCAGCATGTTATTGCATCCAAAGAGGAGGATCACCAGCCTCTTTTCAAATTTTAGTGTCAGCGTGGGCTTTTCTTTTACCAGAAAAGCTTCAGTGTACTTTAAACATCACAAAGAAATAAATTTAAAGTAAATGTATGGAAATTAAAATGATGAAATGAATCATTAACACATGTGACTGTTACATTAATTTTACTCCCCAAATCAGGTAGTCTTCTGGTTGTGACATGATTGCCTCTAAAACCGATCTTCAAATTTTCATTATATTACTTTAAATGAAAGCAAACATAATAATGTTCAAAACCAAGGCAGGCTAAAAGAAACCACAGGCTCTAGGTTCAGATTATTTTGCTTTCACATGTAACTACGGGAAAATGATCTGCCTGTTTCTGTTCCTTGGATTCGTTATGAAGAAAAGGGATAGGAATTAGTATTCACTGAGCAAATGCTATGTTCTAGGTACTGTTATAAACAATTCAGACACATGCTCTTTTATATAGCAAGAACTTTTGCACTGGCTTTTTAAGTAAAACAGCATTTTCCTCAGTTTTTATAATAATAAAATTGCGACTCTAAATGGTTACTAATATGCACCTTCCTTTAGTCTTTGTCAGTGTTGGTATTGAAATGCAGAGAATTTTATTTCAAATACCAAGAAAGAGTGAAATAATTACTTTTCTCATCCCTTAAATGCAACCAAGATAAAAATAAAAGGTGATGTGAGGAGCACATACTCTTAATATGAAAGGTTTTCTGTTTTCTTAATAGTTTCATGCCCTTAATAGTATATTAAATCCTTAAAAAAATAAAAAAGACTTTATTAGATCTTGGCCTTAAAGTATTGCTTTTTAATGGTATAGATATACCAGTTATCTCAACTAATTTTAGATTCATAATGTTATAGATATACCAGTTATCTCAACTAATTTTAGATTCATACTATGAAAATGAACCCTTTGATTTTACGTTTTAACATATATTTACTTTCTTACTGTTGTCTGTTACAAATTTGTATTTTTTTTTAAAAAAAATGCAGAATATTCAGTAACTTAGAGGATTTGGATATTCTAACTTTTCTCTCACTCACAGATGATGCAGAAAAAAGAAAAACAGGTAGTGATAGATGACCTCTTCCTTGCTTCAGGGTCTCCACACCACAGGAAAAGCTTGGAGTAGTCTGGAAAACAGGCAGGATGCCCATCAGGGAAATTCAGAAACCACAATGCTTCAACTACCTTGTTTCTTAGAGAGTAGGAAAAGCTCTTTTCTTCTCAACTTTCCCAATCTTTTAGAATCACCACCACCACCAATACCACCATCACCAATACTACCACCACCATCATCACTACCACCACTACCACCAACACCATCATCACCAATACTGCCACCACCACCACCAATACCATCACCAATAATAACACCATCACCATAACCACCGATGCCACCATCACCAATACTACTACCACCACCACGATCACCACCACCATCATTACCAACAACACCATCACCACCACCAATACCACCACCACCAATACCACCACCACCACCAACACCAAAGACACCACTGCCGCTGCCACCCACACCATCACCACCAACCCCACCACCACCACAAACAATAAATTCACAATTGCCATCAGCACCAACACCACCAATACCACCATTGCCAATACCATCACCAACAATACCAACATCAACACCAACACCTCCAATAACACTATCACTGCCAACTACTCCAACACCACTGCCAACACCAACACCACCTTCACCAACACCAATACCTCTCTCCAACCCCCTAAGCTATTTAAGTAAGTATTTAAGAAAGGACTTGCTCTAACTTCAGGGCTTCATTCTGTATCACTATGAATTTTGTTCCTTATTACCATTTTACCTTTCTAGACATCTTGCACTAAACCTATGAGTTGAAAAGGTATTTATTTTGCATTTATCATCAATTTTCACTAACATGACTTCTTGGGTAAGTGATTTTGCTGTCATTTAATCTGTTGGATGTGGATTACATCTCTGCAAAATAAAGAGACTTACCTGGGCCCTTTGAGCTCTGAAACTAAGATTCGTGCTTTTCATGTGTCTCAACAATGTTATGCTTCGTGAAGACTATACATTTAAATTATTCATTAAATGTCTCCAGGCACTTTTAAAAGTATTTTAAAAGTACTTCTAAATTATTATACGGCACTAAAACAATGGCCAATCCAATGAGTTGATGTAAAATATACTGACATTTCAAAATTAGTAATTGTGCTGTACATCTGCCTACATTGTGATATACAGAATTATATGTGTATTTGGAGTTCTTTTGTGAAATAATGGCAACTACATTTTAGCATGCATTGTTTATCATATGTGTCTCCTAATGCTGATGCACATGCATGTGCATACACACGCACACACACACCCTCATGCTCTGATAAAGGATACAGACAGCCAAAGGCAGTGGGTGCTCAGACTTTTCAAAGGTAGTTGTTGGCCGTATCTTTATTATCTAATTATGAAGAAGGTCATGTGGTTGATAAATGCTATGGCATGTAACCAGTTCTTTAAATTCAGTGTAAATCTTAACATGTAGCACGTAAATGCAAACTGAATTTGCACAGGTAAATTGTATGTTTAGATGAGATCACTGGGATTGTGCTTTCATTGGTGTCTCTTGAAGGGCCAAGAGTCCACAGAGGAGCCATTGAGTAGCTATCTGCCATCCCCACTTGTCTTCAAATATTGTGATTTAGATAGAACTCTAATGCATGAGAGCAACTTGTCCCCAGAGCATTTTTTCAGAATATAAATTAAGTGATATGATAACAGAAGCCCCCTCTTAGCTCAGCATAATGAATATGAACCATCATGGACTCCTGACCAGGGTGATGGTATGAGAATGAATTACTCTATTAACATCTCTTTTAAGTAGCATTAGTGATAATAAATGAAGAGATTTAATGGAATACTGATAATATTATTCATGCAAAAATAGCACACTTTATCTTGTTAAAACAATTAAAATGTGCTTTGAGGATATTTTACACCAGAGAAATATGATGCTTGAGAGTGCTTATTGCATGTAGCTGAATACATCGGCATTAGCCAGTAATGCCGATAATCTGATAAAAATCGAAAAGCTGATTTGTATGCTATGCTAATTCAGGATCATCTTCTTGGCCTTAGGTACCTCCCAAATGCTGCATACGATTGCAGCAAGCTTTAGCGGTGATATTAGATTAAATTCAATCCTTTTGCTTATGATTTTTTCAAAGAAATTACATCCACCGTTCTTCAGCATAAACCCTCTTTAGCTGCTAAGCAGCCTGTAATATTGCATTTTAAGCCTGGTATATTGCTGTTTTCTTCCCAGACATATTTAAGCTTTGTTTTCAGTTATAGATCATCTTATCCCAATCATGTAAATCCACAAAAACCAAAGATCACTCATTTGTGTTGATGGTGACCTTATTCTGAGCACATTAAAACTAACTTTGTGCCACTCTCAAATCTAGTATTCTTCAGTAAATAAACACAGTCAGACCTTCTTATAACACAGCTTGCCATTCAATGGATTAGAGCATTTTGTAAATAAATTGTATTCACTGTAAGAAGTACTCTAAACAAAAGCAAGTCGGCTAAGGAGAGCAGGTTTTCCTTCAGAGTGATGACAATGTTCCGGAACTAGATGTGTTTTAAATGCCAGTGATTTAACATTTTAAAGTGGTTAAGTTGTTAAATGGTATTTTCTATAAATTTGATCACAATTTAAAAAGTGACTAAGTTGTGACAGAGCTGTGAGGTCCTGGAAGCCACCTCAGTCCCGTCATGAGGACCGACGTCTCACTGACTTCTTTGCCACCTGCAATAGTTCAAAGTCAGATACATCTTCGTAACCTTTTGCGAGATAGAGCCTTCCTTCCTGGTGGAGTTACTACATGATGTTCTAACATTATAGCACCACTTTGTATGACCACCTATCTCCCATTCTTTCCCAGAGCGCAGTTCCCTATACACACTACACACAGACAGTTTTCAGCTTTACTCAGAAGGAATTAACAGTTTTTTCCCATAAATGTGCAAAGGAAAGTTATGGGTGTAAAGTATTTTTCCTATTAGAGAAAATAGGAAATTATAACAATAATATATAACAATATCCTAGGGATATTGTTATAATTATATATTAAAAATATTGTTATAATTATATATCATTATAATTATATATTAATTAGAATATTGCTATAATTATAACAATATTAGATATGGTTATAATTATGTATTATTATTTCATTACTTCCATTAATTTGTAGGAAACAATTATCTGTATAATATTGCAAACATGTTACACTGGGGAAATTTTCCTATTTTAATTAAGACCTCAGCAAAGCCAAGTAAATAGCAATGCCTGTCCTATTTCCATCAGCTTTTTAATCACGCTTGGCATGGTCATTTTCACTTGATCCCACATAAATTTTGCACGTGTGAGTGGAGCTGAAGTTTCAAGACAGAGATCAGGTTTTGCATTACTGACAAAACACATATTTACATGAATGAGCCTCCTTGACTGTACGTAATTAGTCAGGGGACAAGAGACTAATAGAATCCTCAAAGTAAGGACTTAAAGTATTAGTTTCTCATATTTATGATTAATGCTTCTCTTATCAGCCCGGGGCCCTGCACAGGATCACGTAAAGCATGTTGGGTTAAATCATTCTTTGTTACAATATACAGACATTCTACTTCAGCGGAGCCCAAAGGAGAATCTTTACTTGCTATTTATACCTTCATCAGAAGTAAGTCACCTCAGAGCCGAGAAGGTTGCTTTTTATTATTTGTCCTTCAAATGACTTCCTAAGTATTGGACACACTTGAAATATGCCCTTCCCATTAGCTGAAGGCAAATTACCATACGGATGTTCATCTTAATGTTGTTTTTCAAATGGCCTGCAATTGCATGGTTTGTTACATGCTACATCTTCATTTATTTCTTGGTAGAGAAACTCCCACAGATCATACACAAATAATCACAACAACGGAGGCCGCACAGTGTGCACACTGATTATTAGAGCCTGACTGAATAACAGAATTCAGATTTGGCATCAGCAAACTGCAAAGTTGCCCTTGAGGGGGTGTAACATCACCCTGGTTAGGAACCGCTAAGTTAAACTATTTCAAGAGGTTCCTAAACTTCTCAGTTCGTGATGCCTTAATGTTGCAGCAATCTTCTCAAAGAGCCCATAGGCCAAAAGAAAGAGCTAACCATTGAGTGTACTGAATCCTTAGATCCAAACCACTGTATTGGATATAAATACCCTAACACCTCTGCAGCTGCTTGAAAGAAAAATAAACAAACATGGAAAGAAAAAAATAAGAACTTGATTCCATTCTTAACTGCAAATATTGATGGAAGGAATTGTGGCATGTGTCACACGCTGACAACTTCTCAAACCTCAGATCAGACGCCACCACCCTCAGTCACTCAGTGGCTTTCCATGCGGTACCTCATTTCCATGTGACAGCCACCCAAACCCAGCTTCCCAAAAATATGAAGCCACTGACAGCTTCTTAAACCTCAACATCAGATCAGACACCACTACCCTCATAGTCAGTCATGTGGATTTCCACGCAGTACCTGATTCCCCATATGACAGCCACCCAAACCCAGCTTCCCAAAAATATGAAGCCACTGACCATGGTGGAACACCATCCAGTGTGCAAACTCTGAATTGGCTCGAGCTCAGGTTTACATGGCGTGTGGCCAATGTCAAGATCACTACCTTTCTCTAAAGTGTAAGACATGCGACAGTCCCCTGGGTCACACTGGCACACATCATCAGAACTGCAAAATAACCCATCTCCAAGGTGTCATCCAGCTGTTACAACGGTGAGTGTTTGCGCATTGCAATGCTTCCAGAACCATGTGTTGTGTGTCTACTACACACTGTATGTCTGATTGGATGCTGAGGTTTCAGAAGCTATGCAGCACACAGCACATGAAACAATCCTATTTTATCAATATTTGCAGTTAAGAATGGAAAGCACATACAGGCTGTGTCTTCAGAGACTCACAGCAGCGTGCTGGGACACGCACCCTAGCTGTTTCAGCATAACATGTGATGGTTGTACTGAAATGTGCCACAGACAGATAATTCTGGTGGTGGGGTGCAGCTCAGATTGGAGCAATTATCTGGAGGTTTGCTGATCGTACAGGGGTACTGAGGAGGTAACAGAGGCTGAACGTGGTGGGGGTAGACGTGTCTGCCCAGTCTTCAGGGAAAACAAAAATCAGAGGTGGCTTTCTAGCTGGAGCAACCAGATGATCCTTTGCTGAGATTAAGAACATGGCAGATGAGGATATATTTAGTTGGGTCCAGAGAAGAGAGGGAAATAGAGAACTATGGTTCAGGTGTTTCTCAGACATCCAGGTAAAGGTTCCTGATGGAATCTTAAAATACGAATGTAAAGCCATGGGAATGAACAGGATCTACAGCAAGGGTAAGAAGGAGGGCTCAGGATCAGAAGCCGGGTGGACATTCCTGAAGGAGACAGAGCTTAGGGGCAGGAGAAGAGCCAGAAAACCAGGAAGGAGTGGTAAGCGAATCATGAGACTCTCATTGCGTGAACAAGGGAACCACATTACAGAGAGGTCATTTCCTCACCTCACAGAGCTGGTGAGTGACAGAGCTGAGACAAGCCAAGGCCGGGTTGTCCAAAGTCTGCAGTTTCCCTGTAAACTACCCTTTTAATACGTCAATGGCGGATGGAGGAGGCTGAGAAATAGAGATCAGTATATTAAAACTGTGTTAAAAAAAATAGAAGCAAAATAATGGACAGAAGTGAGTATCCCTCATGAGGAAAGGGCTGTGGAGCTGGGCAGGCTCTGTCCTCAGCTCACCCAGGGTCACCCAGCACCTAAGAAGGTGGTCAATGCAAAACAAAACCTAAATAAATGTTCACCAAATAAATTAATTGACATCAAGTGGCCAATCATGTCATAAATGCTTCATTATCACATTTAATCCTGACAACACATCAAAATGTCCACCCACTTTAGGGACAAAATGAAACTTGGGGAGATCCTGTAACTTCCCCCACAGTTAAACACAGCCCCGGGCTGGCAAACTCAGGCTGGTCTAGATTCAAAATTCATTCTCTTAAGTAGAACATGTGACCACCTCCAAACTATGTCGCCCCACCTGAAAAGCATGTGTACACTATACACAGGCAATTTACAAGAGAAGAAGCCAAATATGTTTTACATATCCAAGTTCTACTCTAACAAAATAAAGCACAATTTAACTAAAAGGATGATTTTTAAGGGTTTAAATCTCTAATGGAGTTATTTTACAGGAAATATGTCATCTTGTCAAAGGTCAGCAGAAACATTTACTGTTGGTGAAATGGTTGTGTGAGGCGATAGAGATTTTAGAGGATAATTTTACAATAAATAGATATCAAAAGTTTAAAAATACACAAACATTCTGACAATTTTACTTAAAAAACTTATCTACAGTGATTTTCATCTCAGGATCATCTATAGTCTTAAAAAAAAGAATAGAAAGAAACAATCTAAATGAAATAAGAATACAGTTTCACTGGTTGATTAATTGCACAGCCACTCACATTTTTGTGTAAAGGAGGACTAAACTCACGATATCCTGTTAAGTAAAACATAAAAATTAGAAGTCATTTCATTTTCTCTTTGTGGAAAGAAGACTGTGTCTTATGCTGAAGTAAAAGGAAGTTTATAGCAAAATGTATAACTCTGGGGCCATGCGGTGTTCTGTCACACCGCGTGAGGTTCGACCTCATTCCAAAGCGCCTAGTGAAGAATGTTCTGGAAGAGGTGGCAGTGTAGCTGAAGGGAGGGGAGCAGTCAGAAGGAAGTGTGTAGATGTGATTGTTGTCACGAGGGGTGACAGGTGACACAGCATGTCCCTAAGGTTGGTGCAAGAAACAAGACAGGGAAACGGGCTGAATAATTCTCCCTCCCTAGACTCCTGAGCCATGTAAAAATGAAAAGTAACTGATGATACCAGTATAGTCTTGCAGCTATCAAGTATGGCTCTCACAATCTAAAAGTCCCTTTAAAAAGTTTCAGGATTCTTCATCTATAATTTCAGCTGTTGGACACAGGCTGAAAGGAAAATGGATTTAAATAAAATTAGAAACAGGTTAGGCACTGTGGCTCATGCCCGATAATCCCAGTACTTTGGGAGGCTAAGGCGGGCAGATCACCTGAGGTCAGGAGTTTGAGGCCAACCTGGCCAACATGGTGAAACCCTGTCTCTACTAAAAATACAAAAACAAACAAAAAAATAGACAGGTGTGGTGGCGGGTACGTATAATCCCAGCTACTCGGGAGGCTGAGGCAAGAGAATTGCTTGAACTCAGGTGGCGGAGGTTGCAGTGAGCTGAGATCATGCCACTGCACTCCAGCATGGGCAAAAGAGTAAGTGAGACTCTGTCTCAAAATAAATAAATAAATAAAAATAAAGAAAAGAAACAACCAGAACTGTCAGAGCTGTTTTCCACATTGTTCATTTCTGTACCCAGATGAGGGACAGGGATAATGTGTGTGTATATACATGCTGAAATATGAATAAGTCTATTAGAGAATGGCTGAATTAGTGAATGCCATTAAAACCTGGTTGTCATAGTCTGCTGGGGCTACCATAACAAAATACCATAGCCTGGGTGGCTTTAACAACAGTTCTGGAGGCTGGATGTCCCAGATCAAGGTCTGGCAGAATTGCTTTCCAGTGAGGGCTCTCTTCCTGGCTTGCAGATGGCCGCCTTCTCACTGCATCCTCACATGGCAGAGAAGAGAGCTGACACCCTCTGGCATCTCTTCGGATAAGGGCACTACTCCCATTGACATGGGGCCCATCCTCATGACCTCATCTAACACGAACCACCTCCCTCCCCAAGACCCCACCTCCGAACACCCTCACATCAGGGCTTAGGGCTCCAGCATGTGAACTTTGGGGAGACACAGTTCAGTCCATAACACTGGTGATCAGATCCACAAAGTAATGAATTTCATAGTTAGGCATTTTTCAAAATGAAACTGTATGAAAGCTGACAGAATGTATAGTGTCTACCTTTAAGAATAATTCCTTATCTGTATGATATAATTAAGAAAAGATGATAGGCAAGTTAAAGCCAATTTACTCAAGTTCTATTTGTGATTATCTAATTTCATCAGGTTGGAAAAATACTGCATGTGTGTTGAAGGAGTTTTCTGTGAAATGTTATTGAAATATTCTAACTTTCAATAAAACAAAGACCTACAGATTTTGTTAGGGTTTGGAAATGGGTATATTTTATTGGTTGTCATGAGAGAATGAAAGCATTGCTGACATCATACTCTGGATGATTTGGTTCATGAAAATTATCTCCTTAAGAGTATGTGTCACGCTTCTCATGGTGGATTTTGAGAGTCATTAAAAATGAGGAAGAGATAAATAATCCCATAGCTCCTAAAATCCTGCTCACAGCAGAGGGGTAGGGTGGGAAGGGAGAGGAGAGGAAAGGGTGGATGTCTGGGAACTGACTCTCCTCTGAGGGACTAGAGCCTGGGCTGGAGCTGGCGATCACCTAAAGGACCTGAGCTCTGGTCCGGGGCTGCTGAGGCTGGCATGACTGGCATATGTATCCTCCCAGCATGAAGCATAAGGCCAGTCAACTCTCAGAGGCTAGGGGATGCCGTCGACCCTCTCCAGGGGAGGAGAAGAGAGAGGTTCGAGGGTGGAATAAGAGACCAGGGCCAGGACCACGCCTGTCCGGCGTCTGCATTCCATTCGTTCATTCTTCCTCCTGCTGGTGGTCGCAGCTAAGGGTTGACTCACTCAGGTCAGAAGAATTGGGTTTGGTCATGTGTAAATCAGGATTTATTCCAGAAACAACTCTTCAAAGGAGCGTGCTTCACCTTTTCATAATATACCGACATCACTTCAAAAAGTAACATGGTTCAAAAAAACCAATTAGAAAACAATCCTTTGCTCAGTGTTGCGGGGATTCCAGAAACGCTGTGCCGTGGTGCCGGGCCGCCTCTGTTGTGTGTGTGTCGTACAACCCCAGCCCTCTGCACTCATGGCTTGCTGATGGCATGCTCAGCACATGTATTTATTTGTGCATGAAATGATTCTCCTGGAGCATGACAATGTTAAGGGTAGATCACACAACTTGTGGGATGTGTAGATTTTTTAAAAAGTGTCTCTGGGCTGTTCCAACACACAAAGACTGCGAGAAGCAGGGGGTGTTAGGAAAGCAGGAGTGCCACAGGCATGGGCTGAATTCTGTCCCCCGAATTCCCAGGTTGAAGGCCTGACCCCCAGTACCTCAGAAGGCAGCTGTATTTGGAGATAGGGCCGTTAAAGAGGTAGGCAAGTTAAAGTGAAGCTGTTGGTAGAGGCCCATAGCCAGTCTGGCTGGTGTCCTTATAAGAAGGGAACTCTGGGCACGCAGAGTCACCAGGGGCGGCACACAGAGGAAAGGCCATGTGCAGGTGCAGCCAGAGGGTGCCATCCGCAAGCCAAGGAGAGAGGCCACAGGCAACCAGCCCCTGGCACCACGAGCTTGGACTTTCAGCCTTCAGAACTGAGAAAAATTTGTTTGGGAGGCTGAGGCAGGTAGATCTTTTGAGCCCAGGAGTTCCAGACCAGCCTGGGCAACATGATGAAACCCTGTTTCTACAAAAATTACAAAATATTAGCAAGGGGTGGTGGCATGCATCTGTGGTCCCAGCTCCTTGGGAGGCTGAGAAGGGAGGATCGCCTTAACCCAGGAGGTCGAGGCTACAGTGAGCTGAGATCACATGACTGCGCTCAGAGTGGGTGACAGAGAGAGACCCTGATTCTAATAAATAAATGAATAAATAAGTAGATTTTTGTTGTTTAAGTCGCCCAGTCTGTGCTATTTTATTACCGAAGAGCAAGCAGACTAAGACAGCTAGTTTGCATGCTAGTACTTATAGAAGAGGGCAGAGATCTTAGCTGAGCCCAGCGAGTCCACAGACTCACACAGCAACAGTGCTTAAGGACCTGGGGTATCACTTGCCTCAGTGCCCACATGGTGCAGTGCAGCCTGAAGGTATAAGCCCTGCAGAAGCCAGGACCTCGACTCAGGTCTCCAAACTCGCTCCCCAGGGTGCTCTTCAGAACATGGTGCCCTGGGATGAGTAGGGTCTCCGGAAACATGCACACCTAGAAACCGTGCATGTAACCTAGTTAGAAACAGGGTCTGCACATATGCAGTTGGGTTAAGAGGAGGTCACCTGGATCAGGCTGGCCTTAAAACCAATCATGGGGATGTCTTTCTAAAAACAGGAAAAGACGGACAGAGACCCAGAGTGAAGGATGAGGCCATGGGATGACGGAGGTGGAAATAGCAAGGATGCAGCCAGGAGCCAAGGAATGCCAGGGATCAGACCACTGGGGGTCCTGGACACTGGAGGAAACAAGGGAGGGTCAACCCCAAAAGCTCTGGAGGGACTATAGCACTGCTGACATGGGGAAGTCAGACTTCCAGTCTGCAGAACCAGGAGAGAATACATTCCTGTTTTTTTAGGACTCCCAGATTGTGGCACTTTGTTATAACAGCCTTAGGAAGCCAGGACACCTGGGAAATTCACAAAGAATCAGAATTCGGCTTCACAGTGCCCGATGCCAAGTTCCAGGTAGAGCTGCAGCCTGATAGCTCGGTGGCCTCATCACGCCCACGCAGCTTTGCCCGTGAGCTTGTTTCATCAGGTGGTTTGGATACGGGGACACGGCACCCGCAGTCACATTCCTTGTGTGCACTGGTGACACCTGTGTGCCTGAGGGAAGTGACCTCATGGTCCCTCATGGTCCTCATTCCTTGAGCACCAGCCCCCTGCAACCTTTCCAGTGTGACTTGACCTCCCTTCTACCAGACAAGCCTGCTCCCCCATCAAGTCATGCTCACAGCTTACTGTAGTCACATGTGACCTGGCTTCTGCATCAGAACACAGCCCACCTTTGGCTGTGAGGTGGCCGAAGTGCTGTCTGCCACAGCCTAGGAGGGTGCAGATCTCAGTCGGCAGTGCCCGATGAGGCGCAGTCTTTGCCCAGCTGGGCTGACAACTGTGTCTTCCCTCCCAAGAACAGCTCCTGGTCGCCATCTTCCCTCCCAAGGGCAAATGCTGGTGGCTGACTTTCCTCCCAGGGGCAGGTGCTGCTGGCTGTCTGCCTGCTCTGCCACCTCTAGTCTTGATTACCCCCACGATTCTGTAATCCAACGTCTTCTGGGAAGTTATCTTCTATTTAAATTAGCTTGAGTTGATTTCTGAGGTTTGCAACGACAAATCCTGATGGAAACAAACTGAAGCCTGGTTCTTCCTTTTTATTCTATTTCAGGTTGTCTGTGACTGGCATAGGGAAAACAGGGCTGTTTAGGATATCTTGCTTTCCTCCCATGTGGAGCAGGGCTCTGATTTCCCTGAGTACAGTGGTATGACTCGGGGACAGCTTTTGAACATGTCTGCCCCAGTGCCAGTGATCTCAGTGTCTCATTATTTATGCTGACATCATAACCCTACTCTTTAATAACCCAAGTGCTTACTAATTACTTTTATTAGCAATTGTCCACAGTGGCACCAAGAGAAGAGTGAGGAGCATTGTTCCCACCTCCCCCATCCAAGTAAGAGGCTGAGGGAAGGCCGGGTGGACATGGTCCCCGCACCCTTGGAGGTGAAATGCTGACTAGGAGGGCTGCAAACCAGATGACGCCTGAGCAGCTCTGGAGGTTTCATCCAGCCTGTGGACTGCCCCATCCATCCCTTCCCAGACCTTTTCTGGTGCAAACACCACGATCTTGGCTGTGAGGTTTGCAAGCACTTTTCCTTGAGAATCCTGACTCAAGACAGTTGCCATCAATCTATTGTTATCCAGAGACCCTATGGATCTAAATTTCCAGAGAAATGTCATGCTTAGAGGTGCAAAATATGGAGCACTTGCTTATTTTTATAAGGACAGCAATGTGGCCAGCTTAGGGTATGCTTAACCAAACCATTTATAATATTTTCCATGAAGAAAGAGTAATTAGAGCAGCAAGTAACATCGCGGGAAATCCTAGATTACAGGGGATGCCAGAGGGTTCTTGTGTCTATCAGCATTGATTTGAGGCTTGCGATGTGTCAAGGAGAAACAATGTCGTGTGGAAGCGCAACGAGGCAGAGTGCACGCTTATGGATTTCAAGCATGCCTGGTTATTTGCCGTTGGAAATTTCTATTTGGGATGCCAAAGATATTCTGGGTAGTCACTGATTATGTCACAACATGACCTCACACGGCCTTCCTTTTTGTCCTTGGCTTAGCCTACAAATGCCATTCCACTTATGAAAACAAAGAGGCTGGAATGTGAGGGGAGTCCAAGATAAAAGAGATTCTGCCGAGTAATGGAAATGAAAAAACACAAAAGCAAGCCCGTTTGGTGCCTGATACGTTGGGTTACATCCCAGGCAGCAGAATCAGAAATCTTGAATTTGGTCCTGCTGCCTGGGGTGTATATTCAGAGATGTCCTC
Source organism: Macaca fascicularis (assembly GCF_037993035.2). Classification (NCBI taxonomy): domain Eukaryota; kingdom Metazoa; phylum Chordata; class Mammalia; order Primates; family Cercopithecidae; genus Macaca; species Macaca fascicularis. The sequence continues at coordinate 2,921,209 of NC_088392.1, read as the reverse complement.
CTAAATTGGCCATTTGGACTTAGACACGAGAGTAGAGGCAGCTCTAACGAACCATTCTCTGTATTTTTCCCAAAGACGTTTTATATTTGAGCAGACACAAAAACACAAATTTGCAGTTTAATGTCAAACAACTAGAAGAATCTGTTCATGATAGATTCTAGGGCACAGGATTGCAAAACGTGGGTGCCCTCACTAAGCCCAGGGAAATGGAAATTCCAAACACAAGCAGAATTTGGCGTCCCAACCCATCCTCAGAAATGTGTGCAAACATAGCTCTTCCCCATTACACTGTGGGGGAAATCTTTCATTTTTTTGGTGTACCTTTACAGGTAGTTACAGAAAATAAACCAATAGTTACAAGATTATGAATGATTTGATGAAGATGCCTTCACATCAAGTCTTGTTCACCACAAACTGGCATATGAGATTCATTAAAAAGCTACAATATGATTAATGAAGATGGTTACCAGGTACGACAGGAGGGAGAAGCGAAATATAAACCAGAAATACAATTTACAATTAAATTAGGAGGCAATATTAATCAAATGGAAGAGGCAGCTAATTAGAAAAACAAGTATGAACTGAGTGTTCAGTTGCATTTTAGTGTTTGGTAGACTCTGAGCTGAAGACTGAAGCGGCTCTGGGAAGCAGCAGAACACAGATTATAAACCCCTTGAGGTTGCAGGTTGAATTTTTCTTGCCCTTTCATCCCTTTTAAAATATTTTTCCAGCTTTGTTGTACCTTAGATTTCAAAAGTATTCTTAGAATTGGAATTTGAGTCTGCGTGGCCATTCTGGGTATGCGTTTTCTCTCGAACAAGAGTCCCACAGTGCATTTTGCCCATCTCAGCCCGGGCCAGGCTAGGGCATCTGCCAGGAGTGATGCTGGGGCTTTGTTGATGAGACACCCAGTGAACCAAGAGCCATGGATCCTTTTGTTTCCTCATCAGCCTCCTTTTCCTTTGTTGTCCAGTCTTTGGGCTGATATATTATGGAAAAGCAGCAGAGAGTCTGAAGTTGTTTTGTTTTCTTCCAGTGTTTTTGCTGAGTGACCAATCCTGGCCCTGTCATGCGGCCCCTCATGCATTGTTCTGTGCCTCCGTTGTCCCTGGGGACCACCATCCTGGGTGCCTCTGCCTGCTCCTCAGCACCCAGCAGCATGCTGGCTCCATCGGGGCTCACAGAGCTGCATTTCTCTGGTGCAGGAGGAGCTGTGTCTCTGCTCTGAGTCTTTATAAAATCTCATGCACTGTCCTTCAGCTTCGGAGCAGAGCAGAACTCAAAATCAGAACTTACTGCTCTGACTTGACCATATTTTAGACACCATAAAAAATTAAACTCATTCTATAATATAAACAATCAATGCTAGCAATTGGATACTTATGCTTTCTCCAAGTTGTCACGGGGATTAATGTCCCAACCTTCCTCAACATCATTGAGAAGGGACATTTCAGAGCTTCTATTTCTTCCTTCAGTGATACTCTAGTAGAGGGTAGTTTCCCCCTCCCCAATTGAATGCATGGTCCAGAGTCATAGTCTTTGCCTATGACTAAATGAACAGTGTGCTGCTGGGGACTTCAGGAGGGGCCTGATGCATCTAGCATGAGAAAGGTCATTCACGTGAACTTAAAGAATTCTGATATTCAAAACTGATATTAATGGCCTTCGATACTGCAAATGTGGAAGCTTATTTTTATGATGAGTAAATTGATTGGAATTTGTAGCAATATATTTTATGCATATTCTTAAGTCGGAAAGAAACCAGGACTGATGGGCTATCTTGAAAAGTCATTGCTTAAATGGTAGTTTATTTGGAAATAAACGAAGAAAAACACACTTGATATAGTAAATGGCTCTATAAAGCTTTTCATTTTCTGAAGTGCAATTCTTTTATACTCGAGAGCCATTTTAGGCTAGAAGTAGCTAAACATACACATTTCATACAATAATTACACGTCTCAGAACACCGATGAAGAAGGACAAGTAGACTTAAGAAAGTATCTGCTTCCGTTAGCGATTTGGCGCCTTCATGGAGAGTCACCATCGTTAAATTCTTCATGCAAAGCCCAAGCCCTCCCCCTTCAGAGCTGCTCCGTATGTCTCTCAGAAATGCACACCATAGTCTCATTCTTTTTGTCTAATCACATGAGGAAAATGTCCACTTCATAGAGGGAAAGCAAAACAAACAAATTTAAAAAAACACACTTTCTATTTGGCAAACGAGTCCCTCCATTTACATTCGGTTTCCAGTAAGAGGTAATTTCTAATCAGCCTGGCATGAAGACAAAGCAAAATAAATAAATACATATAAAGCTTCAATAGTTTTAGGATACTGGTTAGTTGAAATTTAAATAAACACGACCATTATAACTAATTCATGAAAAAGGACTGAGAGCAATTTGTGGCAGGGCTGTGTGGACAGCATGGTGTGATGGGATTAACTTGAACTGGGCAGGGTGTGCGGAGCAGGACCAGCAGGGCCCTGGCGAGGCTGCCTGGGGAGGGTGGCGCAGCTGTGCAGGGTGGGGGGGCTGGTGCTGGGTGGTGGTTGCAGACGCAGGACCCATCTGCCTTTCATACACGTGCCTGACAGAGGCACATGTCGTGACTCTCCTCCCAGAAACGGCACACAGGGCCTGTGCCAAGAGCCAGGGCCCAGGCACCTTCTATGAGCCTGGCATGGCTATGGGGTCAGAGCATCTTGTACTGGGATGTACCAGGAACAAGCAGGGAGCAGGAGGCTCCAAGAGCCACTGCCCAAAGCATTCACTGGCACTGTAGCTGCTCATTAAAATTCTGCACTTGTAGGTAGCGATTGAACAACTTATCAAAAAATGGATGGTGGATGGTGGAACCCAAGTTTCTCACTGTTGGAGGGGGTGATTAGAGGAAAAGATAGATGATAGATGGATAGATAATAGATAATTAATAGATATGCATGGTTGATACATGGAGGTAGATAATAGAGAAAGGCAGATGACAGATAAATAGAGGTAAATGTATAGAGATAAATGTATAGACAGAGATAGAAATAGATGCTACATAGGCAGACAAACAGATACATAGATACAGATGATAGATAATCAAGAGAGATAGATATGGGTAGTTGATACATATAGATAGATAATAGAGAAAGGTAGATGACAGATAAATAGAAGCAAATGTATAGATAGAAATAGAAATAAATGATATATAGACAGACAGATAGGTAGGTAGATAGACAGACAGAGATAGACCGATAGACCGATAGATAGACAATAGATAGATGGATAGATAGATAGACAGATAGATAATTAGAAATTGAGGCATGTACACAGGCAGGCTTACATGCACATACTACGTGTGAAAAAGGGAGGGGGTAGATCCTGAGAAAACCATCAGACCAATTCCAGTTAAAGGTCATTCTACAAAATACCTGACTGGTATTTCTCAAAACTGTCAAGGCCATCGAGAACAAGGAAAGTCTGAGAAACTGTCACAGCAAGGAGGATCTGAAGGAGATGCCACAACTAGGCGTGAGGTGGTGTCCTTGGTGGGATCCCGGACCAGGAAGGGGCATTAGGAAAAGCTAATGAAATCCAGATAAACCTGAGCATAGCTGACACCACTGGCCCAGTGCCGCTTCCTCAGTTGTGGCAAACACACCCTAATAACTGCAGGCTCTGACAGTAGGAGGGTGGGGTGGAAGCTAGGCAGGTCCTCTTCTAACACTTTGGTAAATCTAAAGTTATCCTACAGTTAATGATGCAGTTAAATAGGACAAAGGCGAGGCTTTAAAGGAACCAACTGCCTCTGACTGGTCTTTGCTCTTTCTCCTGCCATGCCATTCTCCCACCGGGTTCTACTGTGACCCTTTATTCCCCTGTTTTAGGGGTATGTGGAGTCTTCTGAAGTGGTGGCTGGAATGCTGTGTGACCTGAGGGGGTTCCTCCATTTTTGTCTCTGTCTCATAGAAAGGGTAGAGGCTGATGCAGGCAGAGAGATTCTGTGTCTGCCCTGAATCCTGCTCCTGCTGGAAGCACTTTAGTGAACGCCCACCGAGCGCCTGGTCCAGGGGCCATGCATGGAGAGGAATGCTCCAACATGACCCAGGCTGAGTGCACCCCCCACTTCCTCCTGCTGCATCTCAAGCCTTCTAAGGTAGTTCACGCAATAAGCATTCCTTATTGTCACACACCATGGCATCTCGACATTTTACTTCTGCCTCAAACACCCCCAATTTATAATTCTCAAGAGTTGTGTTTGAACTTTCTTTTCATGTTGACTTAGAACCCATGTGTCTTGTCTTTGTAACTTTCTAAAAGATTTAGGAAACAGCAGTGTATTCTGAAAAGTAAAAGTAAGGGACATGAAACATTCTCAGTTGAAATAGAAAGGAAAACAGTTCATTTCATTCTGGATGACAGTTTTTCAGGGAACAATGGTCTCCGGGAGTTGACACGAGGCAGTAATGAGTGAGGGAGAGGAGAACTGAGTCACAGCTGCACACGGCAATCACCAGAGAACATCGACTCTCTTCCAGCCAGAATACCATTAATACGTGTGTCAGCCCGGAGTGAATCTCGCCGCGTGCGAGCCGTGCCGAGTCCCAGAGAGAAAATGAAGAGCATCCTCGGGGACAGGCCTTTCTTTTTCTCCGGGAGTCTTCATTATTCAGGCATTGTGATAGTTTTCCTTTATTTGTGTAAAGATTAAATTGCACATGATTTCTAATGTTTCTGCTACTCCAACTGTCATAGGTCGACGACCCTCATGCACGCGAGATAATAGATACATCGTCTGCTGTTCCGGCCACCGCTGTTCCTCCACAGCTCAGTACTTCCCCATTGTTACAAGTCGAAGGCAATTAAATAAAAATACAAGACAAGGCACCTCAAGGATGCTGAGGATTTCATATATATCTTTACGTGACCGCATTTTAGCACAATCCCGCCCGATTATCTAGTGGAACGCTGAGAATCAGAAATGATTCGTGGGGGAAGTGAGATGTTATTGAAGAAGACATTCCCCGGAAGGATCACAGCATCGGAGCCTGGTGGGCCAACTCCCCATGTCTGAACCTTTCGGCAGACAGACTTCCGATGAACCCCACTGTATTGGTGGCACTCCAGTTCGTTCAGCTTTCTCCTGGGCTACCCTATCCGCATATAAATTGAATGAATATTCCGGAAGCCTATCCTCGAAAAAGAAAGAAAAGAAAAATAATGGATAGTCCCACCTTTTTAGTGATTATTCACAGGGTCGGGTGTCTCTAATCATTGTTATTTCAGAAGAACGGCCCTGATGAATCACACGTAGTTACCTGGGGAGTAGACTTCAAAAGTTACATTTTAAAAAGTACCTAACTCAGAAAACATGGTAGTGCCATTATGGATAATAATCCCTTTTTGTTGAACCAAGAATTTCTCCAATGTCCCTGTCCCGCTGCTAACACCTTCCCCTCCCCACCCCATGAGAGTGGAAAGAGCTTCTTTCTGTCGACTGAGCACCTCCCTGGATGACCTTGAATCCAACTTTCCTCAAATCCCTGTCAGCTAATTCCAGCTGTCTCTCTCCAGCGGGGATTACATCCCCTCTCCAGAAGAGATTTTGGAAACATTCGGCATTCATAAAACTGCAGTCCTGCCCCTCCAAGACTCGGGATCCTCATGTCCGTTTCTGCTGCCATCTGTAGGTGCAGTGTTCAGACAAGGTGCCCCTCCTCCACCACTGGCCTCCACCCCGGGCCCAGAGAGAAGGGGTGGCCCTGGGAGCCCTGCCTGGTCTAGGTTACAGTGATTCTCCTCCAACCCTGACAATGCCATGGGTGGCAGAGCAAACGGAACTCGGAGCCCCGCTTCTCCTCTAAGCTCGTGGGCATCTGCAGCAGTGCCTGTCGGCCGTCCTCGGGGAGATGCAGCCCCAGGGCTGCAGGATTGGGGTGCTCCACGCCTCCTAGTCTCTGTCACACAAGCCATCCCCGCTACACATGTCCAGGGCAGGACCTCCGAATACTCCGATCAAAGCACTGCACCCTCCTTGCCCCAGTCAATAACTCACAAATGTACTCCCCAAACCTCCTTACCACGGTGAGCCTCCGGGGAGCCCCCGTGGCCCCCACCCTGCGGCTTCCATATTTGTGACCCTCTACCACACTGAGTAGGGCTGACTGACTGCGGGAGTAAGGGCAAATGGGCCATGAAGTTACCCCTGCTTCTACCTCACTGTAACTTAACTCCTGGCTCCGGGGGAGGCCAGAGGACACCCAGCACCCCTAGAGAGACACGGGGGTGGTGAGGAATGGGGCATCCAGCAGTAGCCCTCCAGGTGAGCCCCCTGGAAGCAGATCCTGCCTAAGCCTCTGATGGCCGCAGCCTGGCCAGCATGTTGATGACAGCTTCCCCAAGCAGCTGCTCCAGAATCACAGGTTCAGCTGATCCCAAACCTGTGACCCACAGAAACGAATGAGATGACAGCTCTTCATCACTGCTGTTTAGGCACGCCGTGTCTGGGGGGTAGTTTGTGGAGCAGCCGTTGACAGCTAAAGCACAGGCCACACATTCTCATGTCATCCCGCAGGGACTACCCAGGCCCAGGCCGCTCATCCCACAGGGCTGTGTACCTGTGTCCCAGGAAGGGGGGACTCCATTCCTGCGCTCCCTACTTCCCCACACCCAGCTTCCCCCTGCACCATGGAGCTTGCAGGCTTTTATGAGCTAAATCCCCTTCACCCAGAACCTCTTCCTCAAATTCTTCACCTTCTCACGCTGGCGAAAACCTGGTCTTCAGCTAAAGACCCTGCTCTTCCTGGACTGGCTTCTCCCATCACTCCTGTCACTCCGCTTTCCTGTCCCTACGCGTTTCCACCCCATTATCCTTTCTTCTCGGTTGAGCCTCTAGCTTCAAAAAGTGTGCCATTCACTATACCACCTACCGAGTCACACCTCTTCCTGAAGACCTTACCCCTGGTCGCCATGAACTTCCTCCCGTATTGCTTCTGTAATATGCGTGGGGTCGCCATGAACTTCTTCCCGTATTGCTTCTATAATATGCATGGGGTTACCATGAACTTCCTCCCATATTGCTTCTATACTATGTGTGGGGTTACCATGAACTTCCTCCCATATTGCTTCTATACTATGTGTGGGGTCGCCATGAACTTCCTCCCGTATTGCTTCTATACTATGTGTGGGGTCGCCATGAACTTCCTCCCGCATTGCTTTTATAATATGCGTGGGGTCACCATGAACTTCCTCCCGTATTGCTTCTATAATATGAGCGAGGTCATCATGAACTTCCTCCCATACTGCTTCTATAATATGCGTGGGGGTCACAGGATTCACATAGATGAGGTGCCACCGTCTTGATCTCCTAGTTTACAACAACTTAACTTTAAGTTAAATTACTGTTGAAGATTCCTTTCCGTATTGTGGGGTAGTATGACCACACTGGTCACTCCTACAATGATTTATAAAGCAGTTTGACATACGAGGAGATTTGAAATGTTCCAAGCGTAGTCGTCTATATGGAGACTCTGCTAAGGAACTCCTGCAGCTGCACACAGACAAGACGCCGCGGCAAGGAAGGATACCCTCGAGAAGACAGTGCTGCACCCACGGAGCCTCGTGCCTCAGCACAGCTGTGTGTGGGAAGGTGGTGTAGAATGGGACTGCAGTGCAGCACTGCAGGCAAGAGTGGACGTCCTGATGCTGCCTCCACGGAATCTGAGCACACACCTTACCATTCTATTCTCAAAAGTCGTGCTCCTGAATCCTCACTTGGCTGCTCTGAGTCCTCTACTCCTCACACCTCCTCAGCAGACACCAGTCCTCGATTTCAGCTTCTCAAAGAAACTGTGTTGGCACCAACTATTAGAGTCATCTCTGCTCATGCTCCATCTGAGTGGCCTCATGCTGAACAGCTCAGGAATAAAGGGAAGAACAAAATATCAACTGAGTGAAACGCGGAGACCCCTCCCTGGCAAAGATCGGGCCACTCAGTAGCCCGCACATGCAAAATATGGGAAACCCTGGCTGCATGTTTCAGACCAAAGATCAGGATCCCAGCCCCAATGTGGGCTGGTGCTCTGCCAAAAAGGGCCTACTGCTTATGAAGGTGAATGCAGAATTTTATTAAGAGAAAAAACAACAGCAGGGGTTCTCAAACACCCTCGCACCAACCAAGGAACATTAGGCAATATTTGGGAGTGTTGAAGAAATGGTTGCCACAGCTGGAATAGAGGGATGCTTCTGTCTGGTATGGAGAAGTCAGGGACATGGCTACACCCTGCATAGGACGGTCCCCGCCGCAGAGAATTAACCAGCCGCGAAAGCAGGAAAGGTGGAAAGCAGAATGGTGAGATTAATTAGAGGTGCAAATAGAAAGACTGATGATGGGCATTTGAAGTCTTAAAGGCATTATATAGTCTAAAGATCGCAGATACTGGACTCAGTTTCCACTCTCTGAGCATTACGTAGACTTCTCAAATGTCACATATGCACGCTCTCTAGGTGAACACCAACTTCAATACCAGGCTCCTGGGGATGCAGCAGTCATGAATTCAACGGGAATCAGACAATCACAACAAAAGCCCTCACTGAACTCGAACTCAAAAAGCTCCAAAAGGTGCTCAATACCAGAAAAGGTCAGACACACGAAGGAAAACCACACTGAGTAACCTGGCACTCCCATTAGGATGGCAACTATTAAAAACGTGAAAACAGAAAGGAGCAAGTGTGGCAAAGGTGTGGAGAAACTGGAGGCCTGGTGTCTCGCAGGTGCTGTCAGATGCGGCCGTGGCTGGGGAGGATCCTGTGGAGCTCTGTTTCACAGCCCTGCAAATATACGTCATGCTACTAAACTGCACTGAAAACTGGTTCAGCTGTTAAGATCTGTTGTGTATTTTTTAGCACAATAAAAAATATGCTCCTCATTGGATGATGATGATAAATAACATTAGAGACCTTCAACACTTCAGGTAGAGGCTTACCCCTGTGGTCAGACTGACCTGAGTAGGAATCACTTTTTTTTTCTTTTTTTTTTGTTTTGTTTTGAGATGGAGTCTCGCTCTGTTGCCAGGCTGGAGTGCAGTGATGTGATCTCAGCTCACTGAAACCTCCGCCTCCTGGGCTCAAGTGATTCCCCTGCTTCAACCTCCCCAGTAGCTGGGAGTACAGCCGCCCGCCACCACGCTGGGCTAATTTTTTGTATTTTAGAAGAGATGGGGTTTCACCATGTTGACCAGGGTGGTCTTGATCTCCTGACCTCGTGATCCACCCGCCTCTGCCTACCAAAGTGCTGGGATTACAGGCGTGAGACACCGCGCCCAGCCAGGAATCACTCTTTTATTCATTTGACAATATTTGTGGAGTGGCAGCAGTTTTAGGTCACTGTGTTTTGCACTAGAAATACCATCATGAAATGAAAAGGACTTTTTTCTGTCTTTAAGAACTTACAGTAGTGTAAGTTCATAGACACATGTACATGAGGGTGGAGGGTGGGAAAAGAAAGAGGAGTGACAAACAGATTCTATCAGGTACTAGACTTATTACCTGGATGACAAAATATTCTGTACACCAAACTGTGTGTACACTACTGTAAGTTCTTAATGAAGGCAAAAATTTATAATGAAGGCAAAAATCTGTTTTAAAATTCTCTCCCAAGAGGCTCTATTTGGAAGTGACGGTGCTCTCAAGATGTGTATTTCATATGAGGAATCCCACTAATCAGGACTCTTTCCACGCTTCGAGAGAAAGTTTGAAGCTTCTGTAAGCATAAAACCATGAAATGAGTCACAGAGAACTTATGAGAGGCTTCTGCGGGCACACGGCAGCCTCCACGCTGTTCTCTCCTCGTTCACATCCGCCTGCTGCACACCCCAGTTCTCACACGCGCCGCCGTTCTGGTCTCCTCCCTGCTAACAGGGAATTCCATGGTAAAAAGGTAAGTCTGTTCACACCTCTGCTTTGCTTAAAAACCCTCAGTGGCTTGCCAATTTCTTACAATAAAGCCCAACATTCTTGGGCTTTATTATTTAAATCAATTATTTAAATTTATTCATTTATTCTTAACTTTCATTTTAGTTTCAGAGGTACATGTGCAGGCTTGCGGTATAGGTAACTCACGTGTCACAGTTTGGTGTACAGAATATTTTGTCATCCAGGTAATAAGTCTAGTACCTGATAGAATCTGTTTGTCACTCCTCTTTCTTTTCCCACCCTCCACCCTCATGTACATGTGTCTATGAATCGTCAAAGCTTAGCTCCCTTTTGTGAGAATGTACAGTATTTGATTTTCTGTTCCTGGATTAGGTTTCTAAGGATAACGGCCTCCAGTTCCTTCCATGTTGCTGAAGAGGACATAATTTTGTTCTTCTTCATGGCTATGTAGTATTCCATGGTGTGTGTGTACCACATTTTCTGCACCCAATCTACTGTTGATGGGCATTTAGGGTGATTCCATGATTTTGCTATTGTGAACAGTGCTGTGAAGGACATATGCATGCAAGTGTCTTTATGCTGCCATGGACACACATGTGCCTGTGTCTTTATGCTGTGATGGACACACACATGCAAGTGTCTTTATGCTGCGATGGACATTTGTGCACGTGTCTTTATGCTGCCATGGACACACATGTGCATGTGTCTTTATGCTGCCATGGACATTTGTGCATGTGTCTTTATGCTGTGATGGACACACACATGCAAGTGTCTTTATGCTGCGATGGACATTTGTGCATGTGTCTTTATGCTGCCATGGACACACACGTGCATGTGTCTTTGTGCTGTGATGGACACACACGTGCATGTGTCTTTATGCTGTGGCAGACACACAGGTGCCTGTGTCTTTATGTTCCGACACACACATGCAAATGTCTTTATGCTGTGATGAACACACAAGTGCATGTCTTTATAGACCTAGAGCAGGCTCCTCCAAGCTCAGTGATTTCATTTTGTACCACTTTTACCCTTGGCCAGGATACCCCAGCCTTATCTCCGTACTCCACAGCCCTATGGTCCCCTACTCTGGAACCTTGCGCTACAGATTCCTTCATCTTGAATGCCTCAACCTCCATTCTTCCCTTTCTCACCTTTACTTTCGTCCTAGGAACTCTCCACATCCCAGCTTATAGGACCTGTCTGGTGCCAGCTGCCCCACTGCTCTAGTCCTCCCTCCTGCTGGCACTTGCCCCACATTTAAGTGAATACGTGGGAGATGGTTATACAAAGTCCCACCCCGTTACAGGACTGTGACACGCAAGTTACCTATACCACAAGCCTGCACATGTACCTCTGAAACTAAAATGAAAGTTAAGAATAAATAAATTTAAATAATTGATTTAAATAATAAAGCCCAAGAATGTTGGGCTTTATTGTAAGAAATTGGCAAGCCACTGAGGGTTTTTAAGCAAAGCAGAGGTGTGAACAGACTTACCTTTTTACCATGGAATTCCCTGTTAGCAGGGAGGAGACCAGAACGGCGGCGCGTGTGAGAACTGGGGTGTGCAGCAGGCGGATGTGAACGAGGAGAGAACAGCGTGGAGGCTGCCGTGTGCCCGCAGAAGCCTCTCATAAGTTCTCTGTGACTCATTTCATGGTTTTATGCTTACAGAAGCTTCAAACTTTCTCTCGAAGCGTGGAAAGAGTCCTGATTAGTGGGATTCCTCATATGAAATACACATCTTGAGAGCACCGTCACTTCCAAATAGAGCCTCTTGGGAGAGAATTTTAAAACAGATTTTTGCCTTCATTATAAATTCCCAATTTTCAATTCAGTTACATAATTTCCTTTTCTGGGAAGTAACAAGCTTCTTTTGTTTTACATTTTCCCTTAGAGTTTTACGTGTTTTGATCATTTGTAGACATTTGTGAGGGAGGGCAGGATAGACACCTGTGTCTTCGTCACAGTGAAGGACCCTGGTCAGGAGCTCTTGGCATTCCTACACCTTCCTAGAGCAACTTTTGTGCAGCCCTTGCCTGGCGCCGCTACCATAGAGGAGAGTCCGCCCTCTCGCGTGGTGTCCAAGCAGGACAGTTGGTTATGGGCGTGTGCTGAGTCTGCAGCCCAAAGCTGGCACTGGAACAGCCAGAGGAAGAGGGTGGGGGGGCAGGTTGGACGTGGGCCAGAATCGGCAATGTCCCTGTGGGCTAACTTTGAACCCCTGCAGACAACATCTGGTGCTATGCCTTAGAGGAGCCTGCAGGAGCCAACACTCAGACGTTCACTTAGGTTTGAAACAGAAAGTTGCCGCTGTCCGTGCTACCAAATGCTCTGTTAGGATGCAGGAGCGTCCACTGTGACTCCCTCTGCATTTTTCCACAGGTTCTGTACCCTCCACTTGCCATCAGTTGCTCACTGAGGTCCTCTGGCAGAGGCAGCGTGCACAGACCCAGGAAAGCATGGCGGGTGGGTGGATGACCCTCCGCGGACAATTGCTTCTCGGGATGTCGGGACAGTGCCCTCCAGACCCTGGTTTCCCTCAGAAGGCTCCCCATGCCCTTCCTCTGGGAGCTGGGTTTGCTTGTCACTGTGGAGGTCACGTGCACACTACGCTTCTGGGGTGTCCCTCATATCTCAGCTGCCCCCTCTCAACCGTGGGTGCTTTGAAAGAGGGGCTCATGCTTTACTGATTTTTCTATCTCCAGTGCATTCTTGTAATTGACATGCAATGTAGCTTTAAAAAATACTTTAAAAATTCATCTATCAGAAGATATCAAGGCCTAACATAAATTTTAGTAACCCGGCCAGGCGCAGTGGCTCATGCCTGTAATCCCAGCACTTTGGGAGGCCAAGGCGGGCCGATCACAAGGTCGGGAGATTGAGACCATCCTGGCTAACATGGTGAAATCCCGTCTCTACTAAAAATACAAAAAAAAAAAAAAAAAAAAAAAAAAACTAGCTGGGTGTAGTGGCGGGAGCCTGTAGTCCCAGCTACTCGGGAGGCTGAGGCAGGAGAATGGTGTGAACCTAGGAGGCAGAGCTTGCAGTGAGCTGAGATCACGCCACTGCACTCCAGCCTGGGCAACAGAAAAAGACTCTGTCTCAAAAAAAAAAAAAAAAAAAAAATTTAGAAACCCTCCAAATCTGATATATTTTTTAAAGAATTTCTGCATTCATTGCATTGCTATGATTTGACACTTTCTGCCCACCATGTGTAGCCCTGCAATTTGCTTGTTCTGGCCCGCAGTAGATAAACTTGGTCTGCCAAGTTTTCTCAAATCATCTTATCTAAAATCTTATTCAACCACTCAGAAAAAAGTAGAAACATTTACTCCAAAAAAAATAACACGAGCCCGCTCCCTTCATACCAGGGGATCATTTCACCTGAGTATTTTGACATTAACAACTTTAAAAGATGAACAAATTATCCAAAATTCTTTAAAAAGTTAGTAGCTTGTCATGTTTGACACTATTGAGACGCACACCACCTCTGAAACAGATTGGCTAAATCCTCAGGCAGCAGAGGAATTCAAGTGGAGACCTGAAAGTCAGACCCTGGACTAAGGTAAGAGTTAAAGTCACTGAGATCTAAGCCCATATTGAAATCGAAGCTGTGTTTCTTCAGCACCTGCACACCCTAAATCTGTGCACGCACAAAGGCTCCATGGCCGTCCCACACCAGCCTCTGCTCAACCCTCCCCTACCCACAGCACTGGGGTGACGGCCCCCTCACTGCTCAGCTGGGAGAGGAAGTCCGCCATCTGGGCCCTACACCCTCATGGAATGTGCCCCTCCCTCCAGCACCCCCGCCATACTCCTACAATAACTGTGTTTTTCAAATCATAATTGAAAACGGTTAAAAATTAATCGAAAATGCAAAGGAGTTTCAGTTAACTTTTTTCAGCCTATTAATATTTTCCTAAGCAAGATTTAATTCAATGGCACATTAAACGGATTCAGCAAATGACTCTGTGGTATTTTAACGGCAATACAAACACTCAGGCATGAACAAGCTGCAAGTCTTCTTTAGTGAATGCACAGTATCCAATGAAACTGGAGCAGGAAGCCTTGTTACTGTCATTCTGTATAGTGTATGTGTGTATGGGTGTGTAGGGGTGTGTATGGGTGCGTAGGGGTGTGTTTAAGTATGTGTGTGTTCCTGTGGGCGATGTGTTTGAGTGTGCGTATATGCATGTACCTGTGTGTCTGTGTGTGCATGTGTTTCTGTGTGCATAGCTGTGTGTGGGGGTGTATGTGTCTCTGTGTAGACGTGTGTGTGTGTATATGTGTGCGCGCATATGTGTGCATGAATATGTGTTGCATGTGTACATGCGTGTGGCATGTTTGTGTGTGTGTCTTGTGTGGGGCATGTATCTATGTCTGTGTGTGTGTACTTCTGTATTGCGTGTTTACATGTGTACATGTGTGTAGATGTATATGTGTATTGCATGTGTGTATATGTGTGTGTGGGCATGCTGCATGTGTATGTGCATGTGTTTGTATATGCCGGTTTATATGTATGTGTATATATGCGTGCATATGTGTATGTGCCTATGTTTTTGTGGGTGCATTTGCGTGTGTTGTAGGTGCCTGTGTATGTGTGTATGTGCACGAATATTTGGGTGTGGGAACATGTGCACTGCACGTGTGTGTGCCTGTTTGTGAGCGCTGACACTATTCGTCCTGCGCATTGATCGTCTCCCTTCCCTGCTCTCAGATACTCACTTGCTCCTCTCCTAAGATACTTGTCTGCACCATGATTTCTGTGGGCTTACTTCATTACCATATATCATCCGGTTCAAAGTCAAACCTGATCAATTAAAGACCAAAAAATAAAACAGCAAAGTGGCTAGCTGCACTCCTTCTGAGTAAATGACAATTAGCAAATAGACAATCCTTCATTGTTTCCTTCATTAACAGAAAATAGTACACCAGGCTACTTGGAGGATTTCTGGTTAATCGGTGGCATCCATCTGCAGCCTTTGTTTAGCAGGTCTGTGCGGCTCTCCTCTCCGGCACGAGCATGTTTATCGTGGTCTCCTGAAAGCCCAGAAGCCCATAGGTCAGAGAACAGCGTTTTGATGGATTATAGGATTGTAACTGTCCCTGCCAGTTGACAGCTTTTATTGGCTGGGAGGATGAGCCTGTAAACCTTTATATAATTATTGTATTAAAGGCACTGTGCCTCTGTGTTGCTGGCGCTTGTTCAGGGATCAATGTGGAGATAATTTCAAAAATGAATAGTAAGTATTGATCGTCCCATGGTGGGGCCTTATCAGCGGCTGAGGCCGAGGGCTGCAGATTATAACTTCAATGTCATTTATGATGATATGATGCGCATTGCCGGGGAGCAATTTAAACAAAGGGCTGATTTAATTCGCAGTGGATTTTTGTAGTGTGATGGGTAATAAATCACAATCTATGTAATTTTTAGAAATGAACACATGTTGGCAGTAGTTCAGGGCAGTTCCTAAGAGATCTGAAAATGACCAGGGAGGGGAAATCTCAGCCGAGAACCCCCTCTGAATGATTGGGCTTTGCTTGATTCTGGCATTCACATGACCTTGGGGTCCCTGCTGGCAGCTGCTGGTTAATTTTCTTCACTGAGGACACAGTTTAACTTTCTATCTGTCTGCCAATTACCTGACATTTTCAACTTATCACCTTCTATTTTTTAAATGATTGGAGGCACATCCACATTTTGACATTTTTTTTAAAGCAAGTATTCGTTCTGTTGCTGCAGAGGCATCTCTCTGCCATTCTGCTGTAGTGGGCCCTTCTATTTCCCCTCACAAAAATTAACAACAGTTTACATAACCACATAAAGAGACAATTCGGGCATTTTATTGTAATTTTCAATACGTCCTTGGTTAGATGCTGCCAACTTCTAAATTCAACCTTAGCCATAGACTCATGCACGAAGACTCACAAATCGTCTCTGAGGAAATTCTACTCAGTGGTCCTTGTTGGAAGAAGGTTCTACACTTTAAAAATAAATCATTATAAAGTAAATCATTAAGGAATATTGGAACAACATGAACAGATTCATTAAGCCCTCTAAAATTAGAAAAAAATGAAGCAACAGTCATGAATTGTAACTTGTTGATTTCAGTTACTATAATACTAACAGTATATTTTACATCCATTCATTTCAGAGGAAGGAAATTTTGATATTTTAAGGATATTAGATGCAGATCCCTAGGAAAGAGTATTAAAGGATTAGAAAACTAAAAATAGAATCCAGGCTGGGTCTGCAAAAGGCAATAGCTCTCCCAGGTCCACACTGATGCTGATGTGGAATCTCAAGGCCAGTGCTGCTGTGCCGGGGCTGCATCTGTCACCGAGTGCCCCTGTTCAAGCATCGTTTACCTGGGGGAGGACCCAGGTCGCCTCCATCACAGGTGAATTAGAGAATCTTATATTCAAGGCCAGGCTTTGTACTGTATGACTCAGACTCAGTGAGCAAGGGCGTGTTCTTGGAGGGCAAATTTCTCAGTCTGTGGATTTATAACCCTTGCCCCTTGACCTGGGATTCTCCAGCTTCAATTTAGAGCTCACAGGCCTGAGTCCCTGAGAGCCCCAAATTAGAAGACATCCTGTGTGATACTATCTCTTGATTGCCGGGTTCGTTGTTTTTACATTTTTAGTCTTTCTTATTTTCCAAAAATAATCGCGACGCCCTAACCTTTCCCCTCGAACATCAATTCATGGTGAAAACACTTTCATTGTATTGAAAATAGTTTACCTGTACCATTTTTTAAAACATGTGTTGCACAAACCGGGGCCTGTTGGGGGGTGGGAGGCAAAGGGAGGGGGAGCATTAGGACAAACACCTAATGCATTCATGCATGTAGGGCTTAAAACCTAGAGGATGGGTTGATGGGTGCAGCAAACCGCCATGGCACTCGTATACCTGTGTAACAAACCTGTACATTCAGCACATGTATCCCAGAACTTAAAATTTAAAAAAAAAAAAAAAAAAATGTGCTGCCTTCACAGTGACTGTGAGTGAGCGTGCTCATTCTGCTCATCCACCCAACACTTAGTCTACATGCAAATACAAGACTTAATACTCATGATCTCACAGACACCCCCCAACACACACACCCACTCTGTATCTCTCAGTCTCTCAAGTTGCTTCCTCCCTCCTCTTCACTGCATTTCTCTCTTACCTTATGGAGAACACTTTTACTACCTTCCATTTTTCCTCTTCAATTCTTCCCTAACCTCGTCATAAAAAAAAAAATAATAAAAAAAATTACTCCCCCAACCCTCACCAATAAATTACAACTAAATTATATGTAAAAGATCTGAATGGAACCCCTGTTGTCTTGGGAATAGCATATGGATTCCAATAATAAGAAACCATTTCTATCCTCTGCCCCAACCTGTGCTATGTAAGGCTCCTGCTACAAAAACTCCACTTCCCAAAACTCGATTTCCTTCAGTTCCATGTGGTGCCCAGAAACGTTTGTTCTGCGCCTACAATGTCTTCCTCTGAAGGTATTTCTAAGAGAGATGGCTTTTCCTTCACATAAAGATATTGCATCCTCTAGCTTCGATGTTTGACTTAGTCTAGATTTTGACATTTAGCATAAAAACGTTGAAATAATACAACAGATATTTATCCAGCCCCTACTCTACACCGAGCTTGATGCCAAATCCTAGAGGCACAAAGATCCTAAGATTAAGCCTCTCTCTGTAAGGAACTCCCAACACAGAACGTAAGAGCCAGTGGCTCCATTTCAACCTGTTACTGGGAATATAGCAGTGGAAGTGCCGGATACGGAGGGTCCAGGGCCTCGGAGTCGATGGCATTGACACCCCGCTGCGATCCCACATAGGGCTTCTCAGAGAAGACAGTGGCTGAACCAGGGGGAACAAGGATGGGTTAGGGTGCGCTCGGCGCACGTGTCTAGTTAAGAGGAACAGCGTGTGCGAAGATGCGAAGCTGTGAAACAGTCTGCAGAAGGCGGGGAAAAAGTCTTGGGAGTGAGGGATGGGGAGGCTGGGAAACAGGAACCCACACTGGAATGCGTAAAAATGGTAGAAATAATGTTCAAGGACAAGGGTTACTTTTTGTTTTTTTTTGAGACGGAGTCTCGCTGTCGCCCAGGCTGGAGTGCAGTGGTGCGACCTAGGCTCACTGCAAGCTCCACCTCCCAGGTTCACCCCATTCTCCTGCCTCAGCCTCCCAGGTAGCTGGGACTACAGGCCCCCGCCACTGCGCCCAGCTAATCCATTGGTATTTTTAGTAGAGACGGGGTTTCACCATGTTAGCCAGGATGGTTTCGATCTCCTGACCTTGTGATCTGCCTGCCTCGGCCTCCCAAAGTGTTGGGATTACAGGCGTGAGCCACCGCACCCTGCCGGACAAGGGTTACTTTTAATCCCAGTTTCCATATTCTACTCTCCTGATGAATTATCCATTTAATCGCTTCCTAAGTAATCATTTTGGAAAGTTATACCAATAAAATACTCTAGTCTTTAAATTTTCCCCAATTTAAGGCCTCATTACCTCCTGTAATAAGAGTACAGTGACATTCTCAGCACTGTACTGTACTTAAGAGCCAGGGTACATTTCATGAAGAAGACGCTTTTCAAGTTGTGAGTTTCCTAATATTTCTACGATTTCATTTCTAATGTTATAATTAATTGATTTTCAACCTCAATGTGATATTTCCTCTCTACAGTTTGAAATGTTAAATATATTTAAAAAATTATATTGTATGCTTGTTATGTTTGGTTCATTTTGGTTTGCATTAATTTCAATATATTCTTGATAATACTGTCCTGGTAGAACACATAACAGGAAAATATCTATCCTGAAGCATTCATCTAATTTTAACAATTATGGCAATTAAATTTTAAAACAGTACCATAAGTTAGAAAGAAAGAAAAAGTTGATATCCTTCAAATGACTTCATTTGTATTAATGATAATCATATACTGTTTTATTTTACTTATTTTTTTCTTTTTTTGAGACGAGGTCTCATTCTGTCACCCAGGCTAGTGTGCAGTGGTGTAATCTCAGTTCACTGCAACCTCTACCTTCTGGACTCAATTAATCCTCCTGCCTCAGCCTCCCCAGTAGCTGACACTACAGGCATATGCCACCACACCAGCTAATTTTTGTATTTTTTGTGGAGACAACCATGTTCCCCAGGCTGGTCTCAAACTCCTGAGCTCAAGCAATCCTCTCACCTTAGCCCCCAAAGTGCTGGGATTACAGACATGAGCCACCACACCCAGCCAGCATTTTATTTTTAAATATTGTAGTCTCTCTTATCTTTGCAATGAAGATGCAAAAGAAAACCTTATTTTATTCATCTATTAATATTAATAGGAATAATCCTCAGTTATTAAATATTTCTAAATATGAAGCAGACACGGTGACATCATTTTGTACATCCGAGCTCACCTGGTCTTTCAGTCACTCTGAGACAGGTGCTATAACTATTCCCATTTTGCAGATGAGGTTACAGAACATACCATCCCTCCAGGCCCACGCAGCTCAGTGAAGTGAAGTGAAGCAAGAGTCCAACTCAGTTCTGAGTCCAAAGCTTAAGTCTCAAAATTAATCAGGCGCTACAAAAGACATTAGGTTCCCTAAGTGAATTACATGAATTACATCCTAAACAATGTTAAAAAATTAAGAATATATTCTGGTTTTTTTGTTTTTGTTTTTTTTTTTTTTTTGAGACCTGCAGCTAAGGAGACTTTATTACGCTTCTACCTTCTCTATTCTGAAAATATCTACTATCATATTTGGGGAAAAGAACAACAAAATTTTTATTTTTACCTGAGAACGTTAAATATTTTAACTTTATCCACACCTCTGACAGTCTTGGACTTCACCTGAGCCCTGTGATCCTGGAAAATGGTGAAGAGTAAGAAATCTTACCATGGTGTTCCTTCAAACGGCTCACCGCCCTCACCCAAGGCACCGCCCTCCCCATGGGACTTAGGTGAGATCAAAGCGTGTCCCTTTGTTTTCCTAGAAGTCCAGACGAGTCCCTCAAACTCCGTGCCTCGTGCATGATTAGCTGTATTACTCATTCCCGCTGATGCGTCAGACATCATGCTTGTGAGTCAAACACGGGCCAAGCTTTCTGCCTTCTCCAGGTCCCCACACACAGTCCGAGCCCCGTAGACAGCCCTGTCACCAGGCCCTCCTGAGAACAGACCAACCTCAAGGGAAAGCATTCCTGGACCTACACACCCAGTTTCTCTAGCTCTGTTTACTTCTCCTTAGAAAAGAAAAACCCTTTTCCTAATCCTTGGGAGACATGCAGACCTTACGGCTGGAGGCTTCTCCCCATGGCAATGACCTCCTCCCTCCGTGGCCATAGTAACTTTTTCTCCCTTGCAATATCCCTACTGAATATCGTCTCTCTTTGCTAAGTCTGGGTTTGTTTTTTATTGGACACAATTTTTTTTATCAGCACAGAGTAAAGATTGACTGCTCAGTGATTAGACTTTTATTAAGTAAACTGCATCTCCTTCATCAGGTGACCTGATCTCAGTTCTACCAGCACAACACACAGCTGCCCAGTCGCCTCCTCTCCAGAAGTTCCACTGGGAATTAGAGACTTTCGAAAAATTGTTTTAAATGGTAATAAATTCTGTGCATGTTAAAAGGTAAAAGAGAGGGTGATTTTGATGCCCTTTAGTATAAACTCTATACAATTAAAGACACTGCCACGCTTCCATTTTTCCTAAGTGTTTACCAACACGCACATGAGTAACAACGTGAAGATCAAATACCCAAACTCCAAGAAAAGAGGCTGAGTGCAGGTTATCCGGCAAGCGCCATCGCGGGGTACCACCTGGCCAAGACACCCCGCGCCCCTCATGTATGTGAGCACACATGCGACTCCTGCTTACTCGTGTTAGTGGACGGGGTCAGAGATGCGGATAAATCAATGTATCCGGCTATTCTAAAATAATTACTATTGATCCATGGAGGACTGGAATTCTTGCCTTTATATTTAAATATTGATATATATGACACCCTGGAAATCCAGAGTCTTTGAAGTAAAATGATGATGACACTCTCTAAATTTACCCATCTCAATCAGGCTAGCACACACTCTGGTTTCCCAGTGCCCATCTCTTCTCTCGCTCTCCTCCACCCAGCAGAACAGACCACCGAATGGAATATGTTAGAACTGCCAGAAATGTGTGACATATTTACCTAGAACAATTGGAGGATTTTGATAAGGGGCTGCTCACGTAGGAGCGGGTGGGTCACAGGGGGCCACAACAACTTACTAGGAGTAGGCGCAGGCTCTTCCTCTCAGACTGAACTGGAGCAAAGGAGGCCTCGCCCGGACCTGCAGTGAGAGGCGATGTGGACAGGGCGGGCCTCCAGGGTGGGGTGTGCTGGGGAGGGGCCCGGCTGCCTTGCTTCTCACAGAGAGGGTTGAGGAGCAAAGGCCCTAATTTTGTCTTCCTCATTCATGGGGTCCCCTGGACGAATCCTGCTGATGACCAGCTAGTCCAGGGATGGAGCCCACGGCGTAAACCCCTCAGGACACAGAGCAGAGTGGGGAAAGAGCTGAGAGTGAATCTGAATGAGGGAAAGAAGATGTGAGTTACTCTTTTTATTTTATTGAGACGGAGTCTCACTCTGTCGCCCAGGCTGGAGTGCAGTGGCATGATCTCGGCTCACTGGAACCTCCACCTCCCGGGTTCAAGCAATTCTCCTGTCTCATTCGCCCATGTAGCTGGGATTACAGGTGCACGCCACCAAGCCCAGATAATTTTGTTTTTGTATTTTTAGCAGTTTCACCATGTTGGTCAGGCTGGTCTCAAACTCCTGACCTCAAATGATCCACCTGCCTCAGCCTCCCAAAATGCTGGGATTACAGTCATGAGCCATCAAGCCCAGCCTGATAATTCATTTTAGATGTGTGCTCAGTCTTGCATGAAAGGAAGTGATGACAGGACCCCAAGACTTAAGAGCTTACAAGTCAATGAAAGGAGTGCCCATGCATCAGCCATTTGAGGAGTGATGACTCGAGATGGAGGTGTAGACACAGTGGGCCTGGCATTCACATGAGTGATGACGGGAATGGGGATGAAGAAAGTGGAGGTGTAGATGGGAGGAGAGATTGGGTGTGCTTTTGACAGAGGTGGTTAGAGGAAGCTCGCTCCAGCTAAAGACACCAGAGAAGTGCCTGCTGCATGATTAAAACAGGTGGAAATTTCAGAAAAAGAGGGCAGAAATCACTGATGAGTTAGAAATGGATCCAATGAGGAAAGAGGAGACAGAAGCCACCAATATTCTTGTTGCTAGGCCCCGAACCGGCAATAAAGAGGGAAAGGGAGCTGGATTAGGAACACGTGAGGGAGAGAGCCATGAGTTTTTATATTTTTTTGTTTGAAATAACTTCTGATTATACAATAAACACACATTTTAAATAATTTGCAGTAAATAACAAAGTGAAAGCAAGAAATTTAAAATCGCCGTAAGTGACCATAATTATGGTTTCTAAGAGATAGCCACTGGTTTTCGGCATTTTTAATAGATTCATTCAGTACTAAATATTATGTGTGAGTTGCAGATATGCTCTCCTGTGTCAAATCTGCAGAACACAATGTCTGACACCCAGAAAGGGCCAAATAAATCTTTGTTGTGCAAATTTTTCTTTGAAGATCATTTGTGTGTGTGTGTGTGCCTGCTTCTAGCATTATAATCTGTTTGCTTTAAAAATATAGTCAGCGTTTTTGTCATTGGAGATTTTATTTATAATTTTCATCATTATAAATGTGATAACTATTCTACATAGCAAACTGTGGTGTATGTGTGATGCTTTGCTTAGTGTAAATTGGAATTTGTTATTGGACATGTTGAACTTCAGCTTTTGGAAGGATATCCAGATGGAGTAGTGTAGCCATCAGGAAGAGATGTATTGATACCATCACAAATGCCTTAAAATATCAAGTCAATACACCTAGTCTTGCCGTCTCTATTTTTTTCCTTGCGGAGACGTCAGGGAAGCCCAGACAATGGCTGATCATCTAAAATGAGGTGTGAGGTAAAGAGAGGAATAATAGCAGACCCTTAGAGAATGCTCATCTTCAGACATGAGAAGAAAGGAGAGTTTGGAAATGTACTGCCGGTGTCTGGGGGTGACAAGAAACACCAGAACAATGGAATGTCACTACACCGCCAAAAAGTGTGGAGCCATTTGTGTTCTCTCTCCTTCTCAGGAGAAGATTTGGGCTGGAAGTGCTGGTTTATGGCTTGTTAGTGTATTAGTCCGTTTTCATGTTGGTGATAAAAGACATATTGGAGACTGGGCAATTTACAAAAGAAAGAGGCTTAATTGTACTCACAGTTTCACGTGGCTGGGGAGGTCTCCCAATCATGGCGGATGGCAAGGAGGGGCAAGTCACGTCTCACGTGGACAGTGGCAGGCAAAGCGGGAGAACTTAGACAGCCAAACTCTCGTTTTTATAACTATCAGCTCTCGTGAGACCTATCCACTCTCACGAGAACAGCACGCGAGAGACCCGCCCCGCGAGCCGCCCTCACGAGAACAGCACGGGAGAGACCCGCCCCGCGAGCCACTCTCACGAGAACAGCACGGGAGAGACCCGCCCCGCGAGCCACTCTCACGAGAACAGCACGGGAGAGACCCGCCCCGCGAGCCACTCTCACGAGAACAGCACGCGAGAGACCCGCCCCGCGAGCCACCCTCACGAGAACGGAGACCCGCCCCGCGAGCCACTGTCACGAGAACAGCACGGGAGAGACCCGCCCCGCGAGCCACTCTCACGAGAACAGCACGGGAGAGACCTGCTCCGTGATCCACTGTCACGAGAACAGCACGCGAGAGACCCGCCCCGCGAGCCACTGTCACGAGAACAGCACGGTAGAGACTCGCCCCGTGATCTACTGTCATGGGAACAGCACGGGAGAGACGCGCCCCGTGAGCCACTCTCAGGAGAACAGCACGGGAGAGACGCGCCCCGTGAGCCACCCTCACGAGAACAGCACGGGAGAGACGCGCCCCGTGAGCCACCCTCACGAGAACAGCACGGGAAAGACCCGCCGCCATGACTCAGTCACCTCCCACCGGGTCCCTCCCCCGACACATGGGAATTCGAGATGAGGTTTGGGGGACGCCCAAACCACATCAGTTTGGCGATAGGTACTGGTCAGAGCCGGAGACCAGGATGACCCTGCGCCCTCCGCTGAGGTGTAGAGTGACCAGCGAGGGGAACTCCAGGGTAAAACAGAGTGGCAACCCCTAAGGACCTGGGGGACACACAGCACAAAGATCCTTTAATGAAGCATTTTCAGAGTTTAGGATATTTCCAACAAAATATTTTCCCCAAAAGATGTCTTTAATAATACTAGATGCGTTGATTTTAAGAGGGTCCTAAAGAGACACGTTTGAGTCACCGGTCTCTCTCCCGTGTACTGGTATTTTCAATACATAATGTCTGGAGCAGAGCATGGAAATGGCCTGAAAATAGCCTCTCCTTTGCATGCAGGAACACACAGATGAGAGGATGTGTCTTCAGGAGCAAGGTGAGTGAGACCTCGTTAGCAGAGGAACAAGTTCAAGACTACACATCTTCTTACTTGTCAGTTTAAATCTCAAGTGAAGAGCGAGCTCACTGCAGGTCTAAAAACAGTATTTCCTGCTGCCAAGACATGAATGAGCTAATTGTGTTTTAAATAGTTCACCTTACAAAAAATTTTCTTTCTTTATGTGAATAGAGCTGTGATTTATTAATTTTCCTTTCTATTATTTGCTATAGATTTCCCTAGCATCTTCCTTATCAATCACTTCTCTATTGAAACCAATACTGAAATCTCAGTGTAATTAGTGTAGATTGCAGGACATGTGTGAAATAAAACAAGCAAATTTAAAATATCTGGGCAGCCCCCTTTCAGGCCGTAATGTAAGGGACCCTTCAATGAGGATTTTCAGGGTAGCATCTTTCACCTTGGCAGCCAATTCAGCATCAAAGGTGACAGGACTGGGCAGCAGGCACTTAGAAAAGATAGCTGCAAATGCTACAAAGAACTAAATTAGTAAAGGAAACTTAATTATCTTGCCTCCAGCCTCCCTCTGGTCAGTATCCCAATTGAACACAGACGGAACTCAGCATTTTAATAAATGCACTACTTTAGACTTAGGATAATTCCTTTCTTAACCATTCATCTATTGCTGCACTGGCCATTTTTTTTCTGTCCTTTATCTATAGATTTAGATACAGTAAATATCAAATGACATCCATTAAATCATAAAAACACATGCCCCTTTGTTTTTTAGGAAACCAGTTTTGACTTTTGTTTTTAAACTAGAAAATGGTAACAAGGGTATTTTTAAAGATGTAAATTATATAGTATGAGTAACTCACATACTTATCCAAATACTTTCAGAACATTCTGTGTTGTTTTATGCATAAACACACGTCAACGTGCATGTGCCATACTATAGACATGAGAGAACATCCTTCAAGCCAAGGGCATAAATCTCATCATGGTACAGAAAATGTGATTAAGTCATTTCTGGGAAAGATACATTAGTAAATAAGGATGATAAAGTCGATTTTCATTGAGGTTATAAATTTGCAAGGTTATAATATTTTCAAAATGTTTGAAACCTATCTCCAACAGAAATTACCTTTCATATATCCTCTTCAGTCTTTTCTCTTTGACTTGTTTATAAAACTTTAAATTAAAGATGATAGAATCTTAGATAGTGTTAACTCTGTTACTTGTGACTGTTCACTCTGGTGTGAGGAACAGTTCTGAAACAGTTCTGGAAAGCAGAACATTTCTGGAGAGGGGAACAGTTCTGGAGAGGAGGACAGTTCTGGAGATGAGGACAGTTCTGCAGAGGGAAATAGTTCTGGAGAGGAGGACAGTTCTGAACAGAGGAACAGTTCTGGAGAGGGGGACAGCTCTGGAGAGGAGGACAGCTGTGGAGAGGAGGAAAGTTCTGAACAGAGGAACAGTTCTGGAGAGGGGGACAATTCTGGAGAGGAGGACAGCTGTGGAGAGGAGGACAGTTCTGGAAAGGGGAACAGTTCTGGAACGAGGGGTAGTTCTGTAGAGGGGAACGGTTCTGGAGAAGGAAAGAGTTCTGGAAAGGGGGGCAGTTCTGGAGAAGAGGACAGTTCTGGAGAGAGGGACAATTCTGGAGAGGAGGACAGGTCTAAAAACTGCCGGCAAGAGCTAGGTCAACCTAGGCAAGTCTTCAAAATTTTGGGTCTTCTGTTTATGTTCGTCTTCCTCTGAGTTATAGATCCAGCCTGGCATGCTTTGAGTCTCTCGCCATTTTAGGTCTTTTCTTAATGCAACTGCACTAATGCTTAATGTTTAATCCTTGAGCCATGACAAACTATGAGGAAAGACCAAACGGTGTCAAAGGCAAAGAGGAGAAAGCAGAAAAAGGCTTAGAAATACATCGACTTCTTACTCAGCCAGCTTATTAATGGGAAGGCTGCAATATAGATTAAAACATTGATTACGTAGGAAAAAAGTATGAATTTTAGTGGTTAGAAGAATGTTATTAAGAAGACTACCACCGAACTCTTTCTTGTTTGTTTTTTAAAGTTTTAGGTTGCATATTAAATTTGAGAATAAACTTTCATGTCATGTGTTTGAAACAGTTTGTGGAGACTCTTAGAAAAATAACTCTTTAGATCATATTTCTCTAGTTTTGTTGTATCCTGAAAAATCAGCATATGTTTTAAGGTCAAAACTCATGGATATAAATGTCAAAATAAAAAATATTGTATATATTTTTACTATTATATTTTTGTATAAATTGGTGTATAGCCCTGATTTACTTTCAACTAAAAACATGAGTAAGTAGATATATATGTACCCTTGTAGTAATATATAGTTAATGTATATCCAACTCATTGTCATGTTAGCCTCGGCATGCATATTTTTATATATTTTACACACACACAAACCAAATTCATGCATATATAACAATTGCCAAATGCAGCTCTCTGTTGATCTTCAAATGTAGTATTTATCTGTCTGCAGACCAAACTATGTGCTTGCAATATCATTACTAGCTCAGGGGGAATCATTCAGACCAATGCAATTTACTCAATATTGGTCAGTTTGACTCCTGACCCTCGTCCCTCGACATCGTATCCTAGGCAACCCTTGCTGGGTGTTAAGGCAGGATGTGCTTATTGGTCTCATCTGTGACAGCTTGCTAAAGGCTGCTTAACATAGCCTGGTCTTTTCACAGAAAATTAGAAATCCAATAATATACTATATTCTGATCAGATTGATATTTACACAAGGAAAACCACAATTGAGGTGTGCTTTCTAAGCATTATGTTGAAGCCACCAGGCCCTTTGGTTAGTTCATTGTGTATACTATGTAGTGTGAGTTATTTTCTTTGTTGTCTTATGGTTGGGGGAGAGAGAAGGATTAGATGTGTTTTACCCTCTGTTTGGGAGATCATTATACCTGACATGTATGCACGGATTCACCAGTTGGCAAAATAAACCAGAAAATTTTGTGGAAAATATTCCTTAGGAAGTATTATAAAATATTTTCATTTTTGTATTTTATTTTTAGTAAATTTTACTGTGTATATTTGAGGTATAGAATCAGGTTACTATAGTGAGGTAAACTAACATATTTGTCATTTCACACAGTTATGCAGTTTTTCACGCTTGTATTTTAAATGAGCTAATTACCAAGAGGGTGTACTATGTTTGTGTATACCTGAGAAATTGTGGAAATTGGCAAATTTATGAACACATATATATATGTGTGTGTAGACATATATATATATTGGGAATACATGGGAAATAATGCCTGAACCATGAAGAAAATCTTGAAAATATCATTTATATAGACTATTGCTGCCAAGTCACTCAAATTCAGTAACAGATAGCTGTAACACATTTCAGAGCAGACAGCAGGGAGATTGGAGATGATAAATTATTATGAAATAAGCAGCATCATCCCTCCTTATAAAAAATGGCCAGTTGTCTCTCACATGTCTCCCAAAATCCACATGAAAGAAACCTCCCTTAGCTAATGTTACAGTTTTTTCAATTTAACGTTTTCTTTTCTCCTTGAGATTTAGAAGTAATAGGCGTCTATTTTCATGTTAGACAAAATAGTACTTGAAGAATGTCCCCAGAGTCTTTGTAAACAAGGGTGACGTATTCTCGTGCTCAAAAGCAGACATGTGCCTAGCACACACTCAACAGCCTACATCCTACCAGCCTACCTCTATTTTTAAAAGTTCAAAAGTAAAGAAGGAAAACAAATGGAAGACAGAGAAAGGAATAGAGAAGGCGACACAGAAGGAGGAAGGAAGGTCAGCTGTTTTTCACTGCAATTGAACATTCACAGTAATGTTTCCTAGAGAGAAGAACAAAGTTCCCCACAAAGGCTGTCCACAGCCCATTGTACCCTGCCCACCGCAGAAGGTGTGGCTACCAGAATGCCACCTGCAATACCCGTGGTGCTGGTGGAGGGTAGTTTTTATTTTTTGCGTTTAGAAAAATCTAGTTAATATTTACTTGTTGTGAAATCCATTATTTTGATTATCTACTTACATTGTTGATTAATTTCTGTGGTTGTTAAACAAGTTTCACACTTCAAAAAATCAAGTGTATGTTTGCAGAGGGACCAAGTTACTTTGAAAACAGAGCCTTTTAACGTTTTGATTCTCTGCTAGTCCGCAGACAATTCTTGCATGAATTTGACTATTGTGTATACTTTTTGGTGGGGTCTTATGTATATAAAATGTTGGCATTTCATTTGCTGTGTATATGAAACACTGGTTGGTATTTCAATGATCCTTGCTTAGCCAAATCTCGAATATTTAAGAGTATCTCCAAAGTGAACATGCTGAATTTTATATTGGTCATTGTCACTTCCTGATTTTTCACATTTTCCGGCTCTGCTCCCTCCAGGCCCACCTGGGGCCTCTCTTCATTCTGGGCCACATACGATTTCTACCAATAAACAGTCACACAGTGGAGCACGCACGCTTGGTGCACAGCTGAAGGCGTGTTCAGTATCAGGAAGAGATGCTGTTCACCTGGCCGTTGTTCACATGGGAGGCAGGTGTGATGTCACTGGGCACTGGGCACTGGGCACTGAGCTGGTCCTGGGAGCGGACCAGGCTGCATCAGCTTTTCTTCAAATACCTTCAACACCAGGACAGGTGGTGATGAGCTCCATATGCACCAAGGATCATTACAGGATGAATACAGTCATCATTTGCTTTACAGTAAAAATAAAAAGAGATGTAATCCTTATGCATATGTAAGATGAGAGTGTTTTAAAGAGCATTTCTTACATATAAATAGTGCATTATGCCTCTGTTTTTTTAAGAGTTTTACTTTTCTAGCTGTGTATACCACTGTTATCAGAATTCAATCACAAACGCAACAAGTATCTTTTGGAACTTTTATGATAAATAAGGCTGTGAGAATTTCAGCAAAGAAAAACATGATCGTTGCCCTCAAGGAAGTGATATTTTTTCTATAAATTTTACTAAAAATTTTATCGTCATCATTATTTTGTTTTATGCATTACTCATACCCAGGACGCATAAACATCTTCTGTGAAAGCCTTACATTGTTGATACATTTCTGTGGTTGAAACAAATTTCACATTTAAAAAAAATGAAGTATATATTTGTGGGGGGACAAAGTTACTTTGATAACAGCCTTTTAACTAACAGTACCCTAAATCCCAATTATTTTGTTTAATCCTTTCTGCAAAATAGCCATAAAAAGTTACACAGCATCCATAAAATTATAGAAATTGTCTGTAAAATCTTACTTTTAGAGAAACCCATATGTGAATCATAAACACATTTATATGCACACAAAGACTTGGTCCCAGGGAATGGATGATTTGCTTTTTATAGGAGAAACCCCGGAACTCAGCCGTAACTTAGAGCTGTGGTTGCCATTGCATCACCGGTTACAGAAGATAACTTGCTTTGAGAAAGTCGCGTTACTGGGAAAACAAGTGGGAAAATCTGTAGTATGTTACGTCAGTAAAGGGCTTTATAAATCCTCTGTGCCAAAGATAGCCTAACTGTTATCTACCAGCAGAGCTTATCCTTAAAATGAAATGTGATATACAAAGCAGCTGAAGGTAGGTCTGGAAAGCCCATCCCACATAGGGCCCACTTGCAGGAGCTTCTAACCACTCACTGAGCCCAGGGCAGTGAGGTTGACTCAGCAGACCAGCCCTTGACCAACACGAAGTCAAAGGTGCCACAGCAATAAGCTCTATCTAAATGGAGGCTCGACTAAGTCAGGACCAAAAGCCAGCTCTCCCATCTCCCATCCAGGAGTGGTTTCCTCCATACTAAATTGAGAAGTATGGATTTTTCTATGTGGAGAATAAGTATGATTATTTAGAATAGAAAAGTGTCCTACCTTTGGCCTGAAATCAAATAGCACTTTTTCATTTCATGTGTCAAAAGGAATCTATACTTTAAATTGTCCTGGGCTTTAAAGTGTTTGATAGTTTTAAAATACAATCATTTAGAAAAATGTATATTTTCCATTATATTTCTAATTTTGAGCCAAATTCATGATTTTTATATAATACAGCTTATATTTTTTAATTGCAATTTACTCTTTATTATTGAAACTGCTTGTGTTTTTCCAAATGAATTGTTAGTCATTTCTTTCTCATTATTTGGAGGTAGAGGGAGTTCTTGATTCATCATAAAGTCTTTTGACTCTGACAGGGCAGGGTTTGAGCCCTTGCTCTGCCCATGGATATCCTGGCAGCGTTACCACTGTACCCTTCTCTCTCTTGGAGTGTGCAGATACTTTCTTCATTGACATGTGAACCATATGTGGCACATATTAAATGCTTAAAATTAATTTTTGTAATATACCTTATGTATATTTTTGTGTCTAAGTATTTTTTATTGGTGCTTGTAAGCATTCTATCCAGTAAGCCTTTGTCCTTTAAAGTTTTGCTTTTAAAAATCCCATCTGCACTTACATTTTATAAAGTCTTGGTTAAACTTTTATTATTAAATAATTGTTCAAATGCACCTTGAAATTTTATTATTTAACGTGTTATTTTCTGAAAGGAAGATGCCAATTTTAGTGACTTTTTAGAAGGAAAATATTAACTAACCACTACATTCATATTTAGCAGCCAAGCAAGCACATGAGGTGTTACAGTCAAGAACCAAATTGTGTGATTTGGGGAAAGAAATGTTCTTTCATGCTACTTAGCAGCGATTCTCAATTTCACCATAAACTGAAGATTTTAATTTATTTAATTTTTTTTTTTTTTTTTTGAGACGGAGTCTTGCTCTGTCACTCAGGCTGGAGTGCAGTGGCGCAATCTCGGCTCACTGCAAGCTCCGCCTGCCGGGTTCACGCCATTCTCCTGCCTCAGTCTCCCAAGTACCTGGGACTACAGGCGCTCGCCACCTCGCCCGGCTAATTTTTTGTATTTTTAGTAGAGACAGGGTTTCACCGTGTTAGCCAGGATGGTCTCGATCTCCTGACCTCGTGATTTGCCCGCCTCGGCCTCCTAAAGTGCTGGGATTACAGGCGTGAGCCACCGCGCCCAGTCAATTTCTTTAATTTTTTAAAATGTCAATAGCTTTTTGGGTACAAGTGGGTTTTGTTACATGGATGAATTATACATAGTGGTAGATTCTGAGATTTTAGTGTACCTGTGTCACCTTGGAAGTGTACATTGTGTCCAATACGTAGTTTTTTATTCCTCACCCCCTTTTCACCCCTCCCCTCTGAGTCTCTAAAGTTTGTTGTATTACTTTGTATGCCTTTGCTTATCCATAGCTTAGCTCCTGCATTTAAGTGAAAAGCTACAGCTTGTGATTCTCCATTCCTAAGTTGTGGAGTTGTTATTTTCTAAGTTCATTCCTGGGCGATAAACTAACCTTAGCAATATATTTTTGGAAGGTACAAATTCTGTCATCATAAAATGATTTAGTCATGAAAATGAGATAGAATGTCCTGTTTCTTCAGGTCCCAACTTTGTAAGCCTTGCTTTCATGGTATTTTCTGTGTAGCTGTCCCAAGCCACATGGGCCAGAAATGCCACGCGTCTCTTCTGTGCATGGCGCTCAGCAGTGATCACAAGAGGAGGGGGTGTTTGGGAATTAAGCACCATAACAGGTGGGGATGGAGAGTGACCCTTGTGTGTTCTGTCTGCAGTGGAAAAACACAGGACAAGCAAATAGATGGTGTGCTCGTTTTCATATCACATGATCAAAATTAAGTATCTTTAGCCTTTAATATGCAAATGATCTTGCTAAAATACCAATGATGTTGGCTTATGCTGTTCATGATGCACCTTGAAATTTAATCTGACGTGAAGGGAGATTATGCGTTGTGTGTGTGTGTGTTCTGAGACCATGCCAAATGGCTCTACAGCCCAGTTGACGTCACCCAGCCCAGAGAACCCCAGACAGCCCTCCTGCCTTTCCCCACGTCATCTGTTTGTTCCCATTCATGATTTGCATGTTTATGCACTTGTCTAACTCACTCACCTTGTGTATGGAAATCCTGATGGGTCACACCTAAACTTCTCTGTTTTTGAACCTTCTTTGCAAGTGATTGATGAAGCCTTGAAATTAAGAAAAAAGCACCTAATAAATGCATTAACATAATCATTTATAAAAATACATATCAGAACATATAAAGTTGACATTTATAATGAAATAATCATTAATCTTTTTAAGAGCACAACTTCATGTGTTAACACTTTAGGACACTGGTAATTTTTACTGTTTGCTAAAAATGTTTCCAATGCATAGTCAGTCATCTGTATTTGTGAATTCCCCATCCATAGATTCAACCAACCAAGATTGAAAATATTCAGGAAAAAAATTGCATTTGTACAGAACATGTTCAGAGACTTTTCTTGTCATTATTTTCTAGGCAATCCAGAAAGCAACTAGATAGCATTTACCCTGAAGTTGGTATTATAAGTAATCTAGAGTTGATGTTAGTGAACCAGAAGATGTGCACAGATTATGTGCAGGCACTACACCATTTTATATCAGGAACTTGAGCATGTGTGGACTTTGGTATCTCCAGGGGTTCTTGGAACTTATCTCCCATGGATACGGGGGCAAATGTACACATTTGAATTTTCAAAAGCTTATAATACATTCAATTAAATTCCCACTTGGGGGCTTAATCATTTTAGACATTCTAGAGTTTTGCACATCCTGATATAATTACTACAGTTCTGGTGAATGAGATGGGAATTAATAAGTGAACACTTGATTCATTAAGATGCTGTGATCCCTACTTATCATAGAAAATAATGGTGTTCACAGATAGTAAAATTAAATTAATAGTTAGAGTACTTCCATTAGAAAAGAAACCTTTCTCTTTGCATTCTTCTGTCCATTCCCTTGTTGCCACAAAAGTTTCCTACAGAGCCAGCGGTTCCCTCTGAGGGCCTGAGCTAAGTTGCTCACAGGCCCTGCAGAACCTGGGGTGAGCAGGAGCAGATGGGAAGCTGGAGGGAGGTTGTACCACCTGCAGGGAGCCGTGTGGCTGGACTGCAGCCCACTGTGCCCTGCACAACGGGAACACAACACGGCCAGATCCACATATTTTTAATAAAAGTTGAAAATCCACACATGTATATAAAAACATCCCAATGTTTAAATGCTAGCTGAATTTTTTTTAAAAATTATCTAAGCCACACAAAACCCTTCTGGTGTGGGCATGAAGACCTTTCGTCTGTGGCCCCTAACGTTTGCCATGAGCGGATGACTCTGCTTCAGGCAGTACATGGCAGTGGCGTGCCCTGGTTCTCTCTGACTCTGGACTTGGTCCTGAAAAACAGGCCTTTTGCAGGTTGAAATGCCAGGCGGCCAGCCCTCCTGCCCGGACACAGGGGGAGGGGCATCCTCACTTGAGACAGTGGGTCACTGGTAAGGGGCAGGAACAGGAGTCTCACAAACACAGCACACCGGGGTTAAAACTGAAAGAAAAAGTGGAATACAGAAAAGGCCTAAATTTTAAGCAGTTGCCGATAGATTTTCACTATGGCAGGAAGAAGCAGACAGTGCACCTCACATTCACAGGGAGAGAGAAGGCACCTTCAGGTGCAAACTCCGTCCACTAGACCAGGGCTTTGCAAGACTGAGGGTCATCAGAATTTGCTATTCATGCCTGAATCCACATAACTGTGTGTAGATGATGCCTAGATTATTCCAGAATCATATGTGTGTGCGTGCGTGCGTGCTGTGTCAACGTATCTTCTTAATAACCTTATCAAGTACCCGGCGCTAGGACATCCCTTCCAGTATCATTACGAAGTATCTCCTGACAGCTTTGCTCCGCACTCATCTCCCTGTGATCCTGTTTCCTTACAATTTCAGTTGTGAAAATAAGAAAAAATGTCTGATCTTTTTTCACGATTTCAAATAACTACACTAAGATAATTTATATATTCAAGTTTTTAAAGTTATAACATATTTCGATTCCATGTGACTGATTTCTAGAACTTTGATCCAACTAAACAGTATTCAATTTTATTTTTTATCTATCTAAATTTGGAAATTTGCTTATTTGTTTGATGGTTTCAATTGTTGTTTGTTACAAATAACAAAATTAATATAACAGTCATAGGGGTAATATAATCTGTCATTGTATTATGTATTTTAATATAGAAGATTAGAATAGAAATTATGTAGCTATAGAACACATTTCATGTATATGTATGACTGGCTAGAAATTAAATTAATTGGATATTTTATAAATTCTAAGATTATATATACATCATTTTAATGTTATACATTAGAGTCGAAAGAAAATGTAAAACTCTAACAATTACAATATTTTGTATGATTTTAGCTAAAAAGAAATGCCAACAGGCTGCTATTTCAGGCGTCTCTTTGTTCGGTACTGTCCAGATGAATTCCCAATAAAATAAGATTGCTTTTAACAATTCCAGCTTGTCTAAGAAGATTGAACTGGGGAGATTTTACCTTTTCATCAACACATGCACATTTTCTCTGTCGGCCATCCAGACACACATACAAAAACAAACTTGTAATGAGTGGGTACTTTATCAAGCCCTTTCTCCATCCTTCATTAAACGACAGAAAATTGCTCTTTGCTGGGTTTGTCAATGCAGCTTTCCCTCCCAGAAACCCATTTGTTTCACAGGCTAGCACCGAATATTGCAGGGACTTGCAGATTTTAAGTGACAAATTGTGCCTAAGTTTACATTGCTCTCAGAGTTGTGGTTTGTTTTGGTTTGTTGGGGTTTTGTTTGC
This sequence comes from Macaca fascicularis, assembly GCF_037993035.2. Classification (NCBI taxonomy): domain Eukaryota; kingdom Metazoa; phylum Chordata; class Mammalia; order Primates; family Cercopithecidae; genus Macaca; species Macaca fascicularis. Next base: position 2,886,016 of record NC_088392.1, on the reverse strand, counting down.
ATGATTTTTAAGGAGCTGGGACCTCATGACAGAGGGTGGTTCTGTGTCTCTCCCCGACTCTGCAGACTCTGGTATGTCATGAAAGCAGGGACTTTGCTGTGTGATCTTTTCCCTCTGGATAAGGGTGTTTAAATGGCTCTTTTCTCTGAAAACAATCTCTGTGCAAGGTGTGATATATGTGGCTAGTTTAGACTAAAAGCACAAACAAAATGGGAAAAGTGTTCTTTCATTGCATTCCTTCTGTTCTTCATTAAATCTTATTGAATTTGTCATCTTTTTTTAATTGCACTTACACGTAATGGTGGTGAAAGGGTTTCATTTTCTTTTTTTTTTTTAATGAGTTAAAAAATTAACCATTTTACACCTTCTGCAAGAATAGCTCTTTTTGAGCATTTCAGACCAAAAAAAATCCCACAAATAACAGCAACGAGGTAGCTTTGCCAGGCAACGCTTTGACGTGTAGGATTATAATCGATGTAAATCATTGAGCTTTGCTGATCGTAACATCAAGGGTGTCATGTGTGGGGCTACGGCTTGTTGGAGTGATCATTATTTATTCATACCGAAAGATTAGCCAAACACTATAATGGTGGAAATTCTATTGTAAAGGTGAGTGAATAGATGCAACGTTAAGTGTACTTGGTGGGGTTAAAGTGGACAGAAGATGATAGCTTTCAATAAAGACGTAGCAGAGCTCAATTGCAACATTTACATATGCTGTGAGTTTCCAACCAAATAAATGGAGACGGGCTTTGGACCGAGCCTGGAGCAGCCCATGCTTTTAATTGCCATTTACATTGCAGAGAATCATTAATTTCTAATTCACCTATTATTCACTCTCCTTAGTATGCTATGTCGATGTCTGTATGGGGGCAGTGAAATAAATGTGGTTTCCACCTTGCTTCAGCTACTTATATTTTGTGATTTTTTTGGATGATTTTTTTTTTTTGACCTGAACAGACTACTTCCCACTCATAGCAAGTTTAGGGCTCTTGTTGAGATATGATTTATGATGCTACATTAACCCTTCATTGACCTAGAAATGCCCTAATATTAAAACGTTTGACACATAGAAAATCAAAAGCCGTTTTATTGAAAGTGCTATTGTCCGCATCATAAGTTTCCTCAATGCGATGCCACAGTTACCCCATCAATTTCCAGCTACTATTGAGCATTGTATTGAAAAACTAATGGACAGAATCCTTTGTCATTTCTGACCCAGTGACCAGCAAATAGCTCAGAGAAAGCCTCTCCCTCCACATCACTTCAGGCATTTCTGAAAGGCACATCCAAGAAAACACATTAGTGTTTATTTGAGGTTGTCAGGATGAATTGCAGAGGGTCCTTTTGTTTACTTATGCCTTTGTAAAGTTGTGACTTTGTTCTTCCCAATTTCTTACCCGGGAGCTTATTTAAATGAACCCGGATGAGGGGTGGATACTTCTTTTATTACATCAGAATGTTTACCAACTTCAGGGCAGAAGGTGTGAAGTTTCAAGAGGAAGTGTGATTTAAATAGAGCTAACATTTTACTCAATGATGTTACGAAAATTGAACTGGAAAGGGCGTATTTGTTGATGGCTAATATTCATCTAGTAAGTACCAGTATGAATCTCCCTGGTCTTAAAATAGCGAATGAATCACGGGTGCAGGAGGTTCTCCCTTCGCCCCATCCCTTGAAGGAGAGATGCTATCGTGGTCTCAGCCCCAGGCAGAGTAACCGGAAAACAAGTTTCCCTGAATATAGTGAATGAGAGTTGGCACTGGGTTCTGCTCCGAGCAAGAAATGAGGGGAAGGACGATTGTCCCCACAGTCAGGAGCAGCCAATTTAAGCAAATCATCTGCACAAGGAAGAGGAGTGGGCTTAATGAACATTCAGCACACATTTGACCAAAAAAAAAAAAAAAAAAAAAAAGCCCTGTCTGTGGATGGAAGTCCAGAAAATACTACACTCCTCACCATGATGAAAAGCTCTGGCTTGGTGCCAGGGCCTGTGTGGAAACCCAGCTCCCTGAGCTGCACGGGTGTTGTTGCAGGGCCAGCCTCATGCATCTCTGCTTCCCACCGGCTTCCACAAACATAAAGCCCTGTTTGTATTTGATTGGCCATGGATAACATGCAAATGCGAGGGGTGAAAGAGCACTTTAAGACCTCAGGCATGAAATTTAAAATTGAATCCTGTCAAATCATAGGAACTCAAGTGTAATTCTCATTGTGTGGATGACAGCAGGCTAATTAGTAATACCAGAGAGCGTCCCCCTTCACCTTTAGGGTCACAAGCCAATGTACTTCCCTTGTTTATTAGCTTAACACAAAGGGTCATTATGGTAATCCCACCCCTCCATGGGGTCTGGGTGTTTTTTTTTTGGGGGGGGGGGTCTCACTTTGATTTCTGGGTAATAAAACTTTGTGAGTAAATGTATTAACATAGTACATTTACATTTATAAATGTGCTAATGTAATACATTAATGTAAAATTTTGTGAGTAAATGTAATAATGTGGTTTGACAATCTTATAATTAGTATTTACAATGCTTTTGAAAGTATTTGTACATGAAAATTGCTGACATGGTACTTCACAAAATCCTGCTGATAGCCTTTCTTGCTTCTCTTATGTAGAAGAGAGAAGGTAAGAGGGCGGTAGAAAGAGCAAGCAGGATCCCAGGCACTCTTCCTTTACCGATTATGGTTTCTGTTCAAAAATTAGACTCTCCGAGTATAATTACTTCCCTGTATATCTTTTGGCTAAACTTATTCTTTTTTCTGTACTGTACTAAACTGCTTTAGCTATTTTATAAGAGCTAAGTATTTCGCTAAGCTCTTGCAATATTGAAAGAATCTATATTCTGAGAATTTGAAAACATGTCAGCCCACCTAAATTACATATTGATCAGGTTTAATTGCATGCCACCCATCAGTATTAGGTTTGAAAATTCATAAAAGAGAAATAATGTACTCTTTGTGGATGATTACTTCTGGGGCATTTAAATGAATTCCATCACTTAACCTGGGCTGAGACAGATTATTGAGCCCTGCCATCTAAGCGTTCAAAGACCAGTGCAGTCGAACAACTGTTTTCAACTATCAGAGAACAGCAGAGTGCAAACAATATAAATTTATATAGATTTTCTTTTAAGGAAAATAGCAAAGTAAAACATTAAAAGTAAACATTCATTTTTCAATTGCTTCCTGAATTACCCAGCTCATTGTCTCCTTACATCAGCCTGCATTTTTCATTCTTTTTGGATTCCAGGCATCCTTTTATTTCAAGTAGTAATTCACATCTTAATTAATATACAGTAATCAAAGAGATAAGCAAAGATAAATGATTCACAGCTTAGTTTTATTTGTTAAGGTTAATTTTTTATGCCAGTGCATAAAAGGGTTTTAATGCTGATTCTTCAGGGGACAAACCATTTAATTTTCATAAAAAACTCCGAAGTTTTGCATTGTCCATGGTGAATACTCTTTCAAAGCTTTCTTCTCACGAAGGTCACACCAGCTAAGAAAATGAGTTCATCATTAGTTTTCAGGATGCTCTTTACATTTAGAAATTATGTTTGCTGGTATTGGTTGTGTTTTGAGAAATTGTGCTTATGTATGTTTTTTTTTTTTTACAGATTATCAATACAAAGTAAAAAGAGCCAGTTAAAATCATTGGGCTTACTTGGATAATAGTTTAAGAGCTACATTTTATTTAGACACTTTGAGGTAATAAATATCTGTGAGCATAATTAACTGTCTTTATCTAGGTCTAGTCCTACAGATGCTGCTTTAGGACCTTCCGTATTGTCTTTTATAAATGTTAGCGTTGAGTTTAGCCTGGGAAATTATCTGGGTCTGTGAGGTATGCCAAAAGGACTTGTTTTTAAATAGTGGATTATTATATATGTAGCCACCGAACAGATGCATCCCTTTATCTTCTTGGCACAAACAAAGCATCATGTTTTATTCCTTATGAAGCAAAGGTAACACTGGCCAAATGAACTCTCTGACAGATCTGACTTCATTGTTTATTTGACTGAAATCACAGCGTGGGAGGTAGAAAATGACTGTTTACAGGGGCCAAGGGGCATGGTTGTATCTTGAGTCCTTACTAAGGTCACAATTGCATCAGGATCCTCTAAGAGAATCTGCTATCTTCTCTAAGACAACTCAGAAAGCACATCTCAGTGTTTCTGCCTCTTGGCTGATGGCAAATGCCGGTTCTAAAGCATGAGAAGAAGGATCGCCTGTACTTAGCATCCAATACTGTAAACCATATCAATATAGGGGTGTGTGTTGATGTTGTTGTTTTGCTACATTCTTAATAAGAAAATGAGGGGAAGAGAGACGTAACTGCCACACCGCGATTCTCCTGTGGGAGGCCAGCTTGCCAGATTTCCCACACATGGGAGCCAGGTGACCGTGCACTCAGATCAAATAAAGTTATTGGAATGTCCTCAACGTTGTATGATGGGAAGGTGGCTTTACTTTGCTAATTGACTACCTGTTATCTAATGAGTTATGCTGTACAAGAACACATTTACCTAAATCATCCACTGGGCAAATAACTTTTTCCAAGACTCTACTGAAAAACAAGAAAAAATGGTATATCCAGGGAACACTTGGAGTTCTCTTTTTTAGGACCCATGAAATTCTTCCCTGGTGGGTTGTCGTTATGAGTCAAGGAAGAATTGATTTTACTTTTGGCTATTCCAACACAAAGCACAAAACAAGGTATTGATGAAAAGAAATTATCTTAGATCATAACCAGTTATAGGGTAAGGGATGTCAGGTGGAGGAAGAGGAAACTCTCTTAATAATAAAAAGAGAATGAGAACTGAAAATGCACAAAATAAAACATATGCAAAGACCTGAATCAGGATGACCCTTAAAGAATTCATGCTAGGTATGAATTATATTTACATAAAATGGAAATGTGATATAAAGGACTTTGATTGTTCTTTAAATTGTTGGTGGCCCAGGCAAGGTAAGATATGGATGAATGAAGAGTAAACAATGTTCTGTTGCTCATTGGGTTGAAGGTTATTCAAAATCTGAGTCCACTGGGTGAAAACTACATGCATTAAACCATTCTTGTTACTGTGGTGGTGGTGGTGGGTGATGGTGGTGATGGCGTTGGTGCTGGTATTGGTGCTGGTGTTGGTATTAGTGCTGGTAGTGTTGGCATTGGTAGTGGTGGAGGTAATGGTAGTGGTGGTGATAGTGATGATGATGGTGGTGATGGTGTTGCTAGTGGTAATGGCAGTGATAATGATGCTGGTGGTGGTGATGGTGGTGATGGTAGTGATGATGGTGGTGATGGTGTTAGTGTTGGTAGTGGTAATGGTAGTGATGGTGGTGGTGATGGTGGTGGCAGTAGTGATGGTGATGGCAGTGATGGTGATGACAGTGGTGGTGATAGTGATGGTGGTGGTGATAGTGGTGGTGATGATAGTGGTGGTGATGGTGGTGATGGTGACAGTGGTGGTTATGGTAGCAGTAGTGATGGTGGCGGTGGTGGTGGTGATGGTGGTGGTGATGATGGTGATAGTGAGGATGATGATGGTGGTGATGGTGGTGGAGGCGATGGTGATAGTAATGATGGTGTTGGTGATGGTGATGGTGATGATGATGGTGATTGTGATGGTGGTGATGGTATGGTAGTGGTGGTGATGGTGATGGTGATGATGGTGGTGATGGTGGTGGTGATGGTGGTAATAGTGATTCTGAACTGCCTCTTAGGGGAAAGCAATGTGAAGAGTTGAAGTCATCTCAGTGGGGTGCCTGGAGATGAGACCAGTAGAAATACAGAAGTGATAAACAGAGCCTCAGGGGAAGGCTTTCCATGTAAGTAGAATGACTAACCTCCAAAAGAATTCATTGGCATTCAAACAGCTTCTAACTGTTCAGAATTTTCTAAACGTTTCTCAAAAATGAAAATTCTCCCACTTGGGAAGGCAATACACAAGAGTAGAAACGGCATGCACTCTGAAACAAGAAAGCCAGGCATCCAGAACCTGGCTCTCATTAGCTGTGTGAGCCCAGCCAATTTTCTTAGCCTCTCCCAGTGTCGTGCTCTTCATCTGTAAAACCATCGTCTTAATAGTTTGGCCAAGTTTATTATTTAGCTTAAAATGGATAATATATGTAAATTGCCTTGGATAGCATTGGCGCGTATTAGGCGCTTCATAAAAATTTCCTTTCTTATCATCTAATCAGTCAGTTATGAGATGTATTACAGAACCTAGATTTGGAGGTGGATTATAGAAAGTTGGTTTTCCTGTTGCTTATAAATCTATAAAAAATTAAGAAGTCCCCATTGTGAAAACAGGACAGGGAACGGGGGAATCAAGACTAAGGGAAGTTCATGCTCTTAGAACATCCCATTTCCTTTTGCCCCTGGGGAAAATTTATGTCACTTACTGCTTTACAACTCTTTGCCACCCTCAGAATCTAATCAAATCCAAGAATTTTCTGTGTAAAAAGCAGCTTGTCTAATGATGAAATGAAGGACCTTATACTTAATTATACCAATGTCACATTGGAAAATGGTATTTGAGACAATGAGAGGAATATGGTGGGCAAATTATTAAGTTATTGTGAAATTTCTTTTGGCTTGATTTTGAATTCTAAAATATAAGAAACAATATACTTATGCAGTTTGTGCAGTTATTTGAGGATATTTTATATAATGTACCATTGAAATAATTTTTTCATATATAGTATGCACATTGTAAATGTATCAGTGGCTTGTTTGTGAGGGAGGTCTAAATCAAACTAGCTTTCAAGAAAGACGCTTTTTTTAAGGCAAGTGCCCAAACTGCAAGCCTTTGAGAAGGAAAGCAGAAATGCCCGGATGCAGAGAACTGAATATTTCTGTCTTCTATCCTTTCTGGAGGGTTGAATTGGAGAATAGTGGACTAAGAACCCAGCACTTTGGGAGGCTGAGGCGGGCAGATTACGAGGTCAGGAGATCGAGACCATCCTGGCTAATACGGTGAAACCCCGTCTCTACTAAAAAATACGAAACAAATTAGCCGGGCGTGATGGTGGGAGCCTGTAGTCCCAGCTACTCAGGAGGCTGAGGCAGGAGAATGGCGTGAACCCGGGAGACAGAGCTTGCAGTGAGCTGAGATCGCGCCACTGCACTCCAGCCTGGGCGACAGTATGAGACTCCGTCTCAGGAAAGGAAACATGTCATTTTCCAAAATGAAAGGATTGCATGTGCACAGGAGAATATTTCAGACCCCGGATGTCATAAAGAAGAATGCAAAAATCACCATAAATATCAGGTTCTGGGGATTCTGGCAGCTTCTTTCTCAAGACAATTTGTCTTTTACACATGTGATGGTCTCTTAAATTACTGTAAGAATACAAACGAAACTCTTTTAATGCTTCCATTTGTTTCCTTTGTTAACACTGTTTCTCAGAGATGGTTAATTGTGGTGTGTATGTGTGAATGTGTGTGGTGTGTACACAGTGTGTGTACACGAGTGGGTGTGAATGTATGCACATGTACACCCAGCCCTCGCTCTGTTATCCTACTAATTCTCCTTGGCCATCTGTTGATCCTTGGGTACTGATTCCTATTCATATTTCAGGGTCTGGATTGATCAGCATTGGTCTCTCAGGGCTCATTTTCCCAGCTCAGATGTGAATTCCCATTGCCCTTTCGAGGAATACTTTGGGGCTATTCAAGAAAGAGAAGGGGTGTGTGGGTTGGTGGGTGGGTGGGTAGCATTTCATATTTTTTAGAATGCATGGATAAAATTGACTCTAGGTTTCGAAACACCTATTTCCTTGAGATTCCCAAATACTTGTTTCCTGGACACGTGATTCGGTTTAGAGGGTGTTCTCCACCCCATCCACACACTGTAGTCCCTTCACATCCTCCCTTCTATGTGAAGATGTTTTCTGGGGTTGTAGACAGTGTGCCGACCCTGAGCATCACCCTCCGAGCTGTGTGGGCCCTGAACAGCCTGGCCAGCCCTGCCCTGAGCATGTCTGTCCAGAACCCGTTAGCCACCTTTCTCCAGCCCCTCTGCCTGCACCCCCTGGAGTATTGGAAACTGAGTCTGGGCAAACTACCTCGATTAGATTCAGTTTCGGCGAATGACTTGTAATTCATGAGTTACATGCTCTGGGAAATCTAAGTATCTACAAGCTTCTTTGAAAAATGTGCATTTATTTCAAGGAGACAGAGCTATAGTTACAGATACTATACTATTTTCTGAGATCTCTCTTGAAGCGTAGCGATGACCAAAACAATTTGGGGATCACCCCGAAGTGATGAAAACCCTTCAAAGAGAAGATATGATGGGAAATATGAAGGAATGAAAAGTCCCAGAGAGAGAGCTTCTCAGTATCCTCACCTCCTTCCCTGGGTGGGAGATGGATCCCCTCCTATGCACCCAGAGGTTAGGGGGTCTCCCTTCCTCTGCAGTCCCGTTTACTGAGCACGGATTGCACCAGCGTGGGCTGTGGAATGGACAGCAGTGTGTGAGTCCCATAGCCCCCTGCCCAGGGGAGGACTACTCGCGCCACCTGAGGGCTGCCCTCAGGAGGGGAGCAGAGTGAGCCAGCAGGGCTGTGGGGAGCAGGCTTTGTATGACAAGAGGGGGGTGCCCCTGGCTCCTGCCCGCTGGATTATGTGACCAGCTTGTTTGAAAAATTTCACAGACTGGCAAGTTGAGGAACAAGTGGAGGTGGCTGGTCCAGCTGACGGGGCTCTAGCTGGGTGGGGACTTACCTGGGGGAAGCAGGAGAACTCACAACTAGGCATTTGGGCCCCACGAGGCTCAGGCAGGTCAAGGCAGCCACAGACTCTCAGGCCTTCCAGTCCAGGTGGGGCCGGGCCTTGTGCCCGCAGAGCGCCATGCAGCACCCACTGCCTCAGTGCTGTGGCCTGTTCCCCAGGGAGTGAGAGGCTGCTCTTCATGCTACAGGGCCAGGCAGAGCCCAGCGCTGGGGCTGTCCTTGGAAATATTTGTTGTAAAATATTTATTGAGGCAAATACAGAAATAAAACCGGGATCTCTAAAGTCCACACGTGACTCACAGCCCAGGACCCTCTATTGTTATGTTTTCAGAAGTGTTACCCCAGACCAGAGGATGGAACGTGGAGTCAGAAGGACCCTCCCCTCTCGGTGTCCCTCAGCCAAAAGTTCATTTTAATTGCAACTCTCAGAGATGTTCATCTAACCTGATCCTTTTCGCCGTTTGATGGCATTTTCAACCCTCACCTAATCTATTCCATTTAATCAGGAAGTGCCCACCCCTGGAGTTTCTCCTGTGATGATCTTCCAACCACAGGAGCTTTCTATGAGCCAATTCCTACAGACCCTGCTCTGTGAGGTCACTACCACCTCTTACACAAAACATCAGTTTTCATATTGTTTAAATGCATGCATGCTGGCATTGACTTCTTGTGATGGGGTGAGAGCTGGGTAGCATGTTTGTCTTTAAGACCACGCTGAATAAAAACCCCTGGATGTGCTAATGCATCAGTGAATGCTACTAGGTTAGGGCTTCTGCAGAGGAGACACTTTCTAGTAAAAGATACAAAAGTGGGGGTGCCAGACCTGTGCCTGTCACCTGGGAAGACCAGCGCATGAGCGGGCAGGGTGGGAAGTCTCCTGGTGCTCCAGGCACACTGTCCTCAGCGGCTGCCTATTGCCTCTTGAAACTGAGGAGCCTGAACTCATGGCAGAATAGCTTTCACTATAGATCTATGACAGTGTAAATGCATAAATAATTTTTTCCCAAGATTTGCAGGAAAATAGATCTCAAGACTGCATTAGTTTTGCCATGTCCCCAGAAACATAAATGCATTCTTGAATCTGTATCTGCAAATCTTGAAAAATAAAATTATTTCAAAAGTATGCATGGCTGGCCGGGTGCAGTGGCTCATGCTTGTAATCCCAGCATGTCAAGAGGCTGAGGTGGGAAGATTGCTTGAGCCCAGGAGTTTGAGACCAGCCTGCACAACATAGTGAGATCCTGTCTCATAGTGAGACCCTGTAGTGCACGTCTGGAGTCCCAGCTACTCAAGAGGCTGAGGTGGGAGGATCACTTGAGCCTGGGAGGTTCAAGGCTGCAGTGAGCTATGATTGCACCACTGCATTTCAGCCTGGGCAACAGAGTGAGCCACTCCCTCTCTCTAACATATATGTATACGTATTTTATATATACATATATATATAAGTATGTTGTATATACATGAGGCCATCATCCCTTAGAAGGCAAATATATTCATAGTGGGCATGAAACTGTGAGTGCCAGTGTTACTAATTAAAGCACAGATTGAGTACTAATGCTGCCCAAATACCTCTGACACGTGACTTTTGCTAGATATTAGAATAGTAGATGCTATGTAGATACTATAGAATAATATCTATGATACAGATGCATGCTTTGCTGTTACAATGACCCGAATTTGAGTTCTGAGTCTCCAGTTCCACTCGTGGCTTCTGAAAATTGGTGCCATATTGGGTGGATAGAGCTTAAGCCATAAGTTGAGTCAGAACTGAATGAGAAAATTATTGGAAAGTGGGAGCTCCATGTGTGCACCTTGCAAACAATGTTATTATGATTTAGGATAACAAATAATAATATCATTTATTGCACCTCCAATGTATTAAACATCAATTTACAGTTCACAAACTGAAAAATAACCTTATGGAACTTGTCTCTGTTTTACACCTGGCTGATCTGCTGCAGGAATCTTAGCTTTCGTGCCAAGGTTTAGTCCTCCTCTGTCTTCAGTCTGACATACTATGGGAGTTAATTCAGCAACATTCACCATCCATTTGCCCCTTGAAATTCTATAGCCTCCTCCCAAACTATGGTTATCTGTTAAGTTACTTTCAACTCTGTTTGCTTATGTCCAGTCAGGCTACAGGCACATATCTAGAGAAATACGGCGTTTCCATCAAGCAACCTGACCTTCTCTCGGTGAGCTACACACCGGCCAGGTTTCTACTAGTCATTCTGTGAATGTGGAATGTCCCATAGCCACCTGGAGATTTGTATGCCTTTCTCCAAAATGAGAACTAACTGATCCCTTGGGATTGTCCAATTCTAATATTATGCAATTCTAAGATAACAGTAATTTTCAGAAACTCACTAATGATGAATAACACTGGGTTTACTTTTTTGGGGGCATTGAAGAAGAACAGGCCTTTTGTGCCCCATGGTGAGTGACTCCCAGCTACACCTGGTTCCAAAAGGGACTTGAGGCAGCGAAACCTGGCAGTGCCCAACAGAACCCCCAGGAACACTGACCCCAGCTACATTCTCTCTGTGCTGCCCCACCGTGTGAGAAATGCTTTCATAAATACAGGAATTAAGAAATCTTGGAAGACATTCTACTGTACTTATATTTAACTCTATTTAATGTTTATAAACATGAAATACCTACTTTATGCTTCCGACAACCTTTGCTTTCTACTGACATTGCCAATATAACTTCATCTAATGCATTAAAAACACAACCAGATTATTTTCCCAGATTCACATCTACTTTTACTCAAATTACATAGAATATAGAGGCAAATGTGTGTTTCCTAATAATTAATTTCCTGGATTTGCGGAACGAATTCTGCTGGAGAGACCTGGTGGAGGACAAGGCCATGCTTTTGGTGAAGGGTAACAGTCATAATTAACTTGGTGGTCAGCAAAGACCAGTCGCCATCTCAGCAAACACATTTTAGATTAGTCTGTATTTTATTTTCTTTTTGTCCCTAGATTTTTACATTTCCAATCAGATAATTGTATCATGAGTGAAAGCCAGTGTTCCCCTATGAAGAGTCCTGGGTTGTGAATAAGAGCTCAACCTCAAGCCAACAGGGTGAACTCACATTCCACTTTGCGTCTCTCTGTGTTCACACCTGTGATGTGAAGATGCTGAATCTCCAAGGCTCAGTTGAGCTCAACATTTTTATGGGGCCATTCGTACATTTGCCATCATTCACAACAGGACCTACTTGTCATCTTGGGCTATTCAACCTCCAGTCTATATTTGGATGCGATGTGCTTTGAAACTATGTTTAAGGATTATCTCAGGGGCAAAATTCGAATGGGGTGCTACGTAGCAGCACAGCTGTAAAATGGAATTGCCTTATAATCTGAGAGATCAAAATGAACAAAGCCATTAAAAAGTCTTATTCTTGTTTGCATAAACCTCTTAGTTAGCCTTGTGCTAGATACATAATTCACAAAATAGATGATTTCTGCCACCCATTACAGAGTGTTTACCAAATGCAGAAAGGTTTGCACAGTACATCTATAAGTATTTCTCGTAGGAATTGAAATGGTTTGACCATTCTGTGACATCAAGACCAGAAATTCTCATTGTTCTTTGCTCTTCCCCCCGAGACAAGATCATAACTGGAAGCTGACATAATCCAGGTATACGGTGGAGGATATTGATCTCTGTCTGTCTTGCTTCTTAGCATCTAGAACATACTTGTCATGTATACTAAAACATAAAATTTATTCTCTTCATAAAGTTTTACTAAATCAGCTGCAGAGGAAGATGTTATTGGCAGCTTTTTCATTATTGGCTGTAGTAAAGCTGAAGTGTCTGATTATTTTTGTATTTAGGGCTTGTCCTATGTCTTGTGTGTTCAGTGATAAATAGAAGGCCATTTAGAAATTCATGTTTCCCCTGAAACCTTTGTTATTCTTGGGAAGATCATTTCAAATTTACTTTATAATGCTTTTTAGGTATCAAGTGCTTTTAATTTTACAGAATCATGTTTCCAAGCTCTTTCACTATTGTTAAAGATGTGTGTTACGAGAAGTTAGAAAACAACAAAATTTTTTGAACAGTTCATAGATTGGCATAAGATTAGCATTACTCTAACAAGTACTTACCAGATGGATTTCAGACAAGAAACAGCAAACAAAACTATAAAATGGGATTTGGAAAGAAGGAAGATTTTAAAACATCTTGTTTCTTTTACTGCCTCCAAACTTGAAATTTAAAATATACAACCATATTAAGGCATAACCGTCTTCTATTGGAAAGAAAGAACAATGAATGTAGAGTCAGAAAATCTGCAGAAGAATCCACGTCCTCTGTACCAGGAGGTGACCCTAGGTCAGCTTCATAACTCCTGGAGGTTGCAGAGTGTGTGATGATTAAGCAAAACGTCATGGTCAGGTAGAACCAGGCATGCAGAAGCTGGTTAGCGAGTGTTTGTGGAGCAAATCAATCAATGAGCACAGAAACATAAAGGTCGTAAATTTTAGGAAAATGCGTGACCTTTCTCATGACTTTCAATTTACTAAACAACTACCTGGCCCTCTTAGCATTGCTCAGGAAAATCATTAAAGAATATTAAATCATCATTATTGTCTCCATAGTGTCTCATCCTGAAATATCAAACACAGAAGAACACTTCATACCACGCCCTGAAATCAGGTGCTCGTGCACTTGTGAATTTCCATTAGGGATGATACGTTAAGCCAGCAGTTGTTTTCCTGACCGTGATATTTACTACACACTTCACACGCCTCTCCTAATCTGGCTTAAGCTGTTCTGGATTATGAATATATCTCTTTAAGGCAGCAGTCCCCAACCTTTTTGGCAGCAGGGACCGGTTTGTGGAAGACAATTTTTCCACAGACTGGGAGCAGGGATGGTTTCAGGATAATTCAAGTGCATTACATTTATCATGCACTTTATGTCTATTATTATATGGTAATATATAATGAAATAATTATACGACTCACCATAATGTAGAATCAGTGGGAGCCCTGAGCTTGTGTTCCTGCAACTAGATGGTCCCATCTGGGGGTGATGGGAGACAGGGACCCCTGCTTTAGGGTACATTCTTGGATTCCATAAAAAGAATTTCATATGACTCCAGAATTCAAGGACAATTTTTTAATTTATTATTTTATTACATTTCAACTTTCATTTTAATAACCGTTATTATTATAATATTAATATGTTTAGTATTATAAAGAAGAGGAGAAAGTAGAAATCTTTATTTGATGCTTTCTACATGCCAGGCAATGTGCTGCACAATGTAGAATAGAATCTGATTTATTCTTCCCGCAGCCCATGAACTAGATCCCTGTTTTATAGATTAGAAAACTGAGACCCAGAAAGACCAAGAAAATTTCCCAAGGCAAGTAGAAATGCCAGAAAGTTAACTCAAGTCATGTGACCGTTTACAACGACTTTAATGTCATGGTCCTGAATTTCAGTTTTTAAATTTATCATTGTTATAATCATAGGTACCTTGATGCTCTAAAGCTATTGAAATAAGGGAGCATATGTATACACACAATGGAAAAATAAGCTTATTTTCAATCATTAACAGGGTGCAAAAATTATGTGTTCATATATGTGTCGAAGGATCTGCATTAATTGTGAGTGGATTTCCGTAATCAAAGAAAATGGCTCATGAATTGCCCCCGTATGAAAATTTTATTTCCAAAAGTGAATAGCAATGGATCTCAAAAACTGATTTCTTCTGTCTAACTGAAACTGAGCCATTAAGCCAACATCTCCTCAGTTCCTCCACCCCACCAGGCTCTGGTAACCACTGCTCTACTCTACTTCTGTAAGTTCAACTTATTTTGGATTCCACATATGAGATCAAAGAGTATTTGTCTTTCTGTGCCTGGCTTATTTCACTTAGCACGGTGTCCTGCAAGTTCATCCATGTTGTTGCAAATGACAGGATTTCCTTCTTTTTATGGCTGAGAAGTATTCTGTTGTGCACATATACCACATTTTTAAATCCATTCATTGGTGGATGGACACTTGAGTGGATTTGGATTCTGTAACTTGACTATGGTGATTACTGCCGCAATAAACATGAGAAGGCAGATATGTCTTCAGCGCCCAGATTTCAAATCTCTGAATCTACACTCAGAAGTGGGATTGCTAGATCATGTGTTCATTCTGTTTTTAGTTATTTGAGGAATCGCCATTCAGTTTCCATAATGGATGCAGTAATTTTTGTTCCTACCTGCAACAGACAGTGTGCCCTTTCCTTCACATTCTTGCTTGTGATTTTCTTTTTGATAAAACAGCTTGTTCTAGCAGGAGTGAGGTGACTTCTCATTGTAGTTTTAATCTGTGTTTCCCTGATGATTTGTGACGTTGAGCATTTTTAAATATATCTGTTGGCTATGTATTCACCTTCTTTCAAGTATGTCTATTTGGGTCCTTTGCTCATTTTTAATGAGGTTATTTGTTTTCTTGCTGTTGAGTTGTTTTAATTCTTCATGTATTTTGGACAGTAACCCTTTTTCAGGTCTATGGCTTGGAAATCATTTCTCCTAATTTGTAGATTGTCTCTTCACTGTGTTCACTGCTTCCTCCACTGTGCAGGAGACTTTTTGTTTGATGCAATACCATGTGTTTACTTTTGCTTTTGTTGCCTGAGTTTTGCGGCCAAATCCAAAAATTCCTTGCCCAGACCACCACCATGTAGTTTTTCCCTTATGTTTTCCTCTTGTCGTCTTACAATTTCCAGTCTTAGGTTTGAGTCTTTCACCCATTTTGAGTTGATGTGTGTATATGATGTGACATAAGCATCTGATTTCTTTCTTCTGGATGTGGATATCCAGGCTTCCTAACATTCTTTATTGAAGACTCTGTTCCCTATTGTGTGTTCTTGGCAACTTTGTCAAAATTAATTTGATCATGAATGGGTGGGTTTAATTCTGGGCTCTCTATTCTGTCCAGTGGTTGATGTTTCTGTTTTTATACCAGTACCATGCAGTTTTCATTACTACAGCTTTGTGCTGCTTTTATACCAGTACCATGCAGTTTTCATTACTACAGCTTTGTGCTGCTTTAACATCAAGTAGTGTGATATTTCCAGCTTTGTTCTTTTTGCTCAAGATTGCCAGATGTTCAGGGTTTTCTGATGTTCTGCATACATTTTAGAACTTTTTTTCAATTTCTGTGAAAAATGACATTGTAATTTTGATCAGGATTGCACAGAATCTGTAGATCACTCTGGGTAATATGGACATTTTAACAATGTTAAGTGTTCTGAGATCTATTTGCACAACATGGTAACTATAGTTAATAGTAGTGTATTATACATTTTTAAGTTACTAAGATATCAAATTTTAAATGTTCTCACAACAAAAAATGATTAGTATTTGAGGTGATGGATATATTAATTAGTTTAAATCATTCCATATTGTGCACACACATCATAACATCCCTTTGTACCCCACAAATATATACAATTACAATTTGTCAACTTACAATAAAAATATTCATTTACTGTGTCTGGGTAAAGCCTTCTAGTTGAATTTCTAGAAATTAAAAGGAAGGAAATTATTACCTGAGTAAAACATCCATTTTTAAGTCAAATAGCTTTTATTTCTTTGCTTTCAGCAAATTGAAGGACATAAATTATTAGTCTGTATATCACAACTGACAAAAATAGTTTTGATGATACCTCATTATGTGATTTTTCAAATAATTTAGTGACATTGTCATAATAAAACTCTTGTCATTGAAGAAAAAAAGGCTAATTGCAACGTTGGTTTTTAATAGACAAAACATTAGTTAGTAAGGCAAATATTCTTTCTTCTCTTCCATCCTCTTACCCACATCAAACTAAGTATTTAAAATATCTAATAATTTTTAAAGTCAGAAAGAAGGAAGAGAATAGCTTTGTGACTAAGAAAGAAGTGTCTGGATGAAAATTACCAAGTGTGAGACATAAACACCATGTCAAAGATAAGAAACTCAGGTTGAAGAAAGGCAAACCTGGTTAAGAGGCCACGTTTTATTTGAGGAGTAACCTTGGTATAAATTTCATGCATTCTCAGCAGCGGAGGTCCACCTAAAAGGGCCCTCTGGCTGTCACGATGGACTGTAAGCATTGGATGAATAACACCCTAAGCAAGAGATACCCAGTGGAGAGCCTGTAACACTAAGTGGTTTTTTGAGCAACTCGGGGTAAAAACAATTTCACTGTGTCAGGGAACCAACCACAGAGAACAACCACAAGAAGGCAGCCTCATGCCTGTCATGTCCAGTGGTGGCCTCCACAGAACACCATCTCTTGCCACCACCCTCATGAGCATGAGAATACTTTTTTTCTACAAGCTTTCTCACTCAGTTCTGGAGTTTTTATAGTAGTAGTACTTGTAGTTATAAAAATAAACCTAGCTAGGCCTTCTTGAGTGCTTGACATGTGTAAGGGGCTGAACGTTCCACATGGATTATCTCATTTCATCTCTCAATGGCCTCCTAAGGGCAAACTGCTACAGACCCATTTCAAAGGTAACACAATCAAGAATTAGAGGGATCAAAATAATTTCTCATGATCAGAAAAAGGGCCATATCTCAAACCCTAAGCCAAAACCTAACCAAAGCCATATCTATAGGATCCTGTAGCTAAAATAACACCAAGGCCCAACCATCCCTTAAAAATGATTGCTCTTTCTATATAAAAATTAAATTTGGTGGGTTTAACATGACCATGTATCTCTGATGGCTCTGTAATCACAACTACAAATTACAATGAAGGAAGAAAAATGGAAGGAAATAACCCATGTGAGGACAGAGAAAATAGTAGAGGTGGCAATTGCATCCAATACAGTTCATTGAACTTACATACTGGAGAGTGCATGGCCAGGCCCTAGAGAACCCAGCAGGGGATAGAAGTTGCAGGTGTATGGCCTGCAGGTGCCTCATCCTGCAGAACGCTGGACAAGACAGGAGCTTATGGAAGTTCCTATAGGGAGCCATGGACCCTCCAGGTCCCATCGCCTCCTTGTGCACCACACCCGCAGGAGGTGTATTCCCTGGAGAAATTAAGCTTAAATTTGACAACACCAAGCATAGAGAAGAGCAGAGGAGCAGGGAAACAGGCAGGTGATGTCAACACTTGTGTAAGGACCAGACAGGGCCTCAGCTCTCTCTTCTCTTCTCCCACCTATCGGCAGAACGAAATGCTCACAGATGAGCCTGTGTGGCAAGTTCTCTCTAGACACACATACACACATACACACACGCATGTACATATGCACATACACAAACATATACACACATATACACATTTGCACACACATATATACATGCACACATGCAGGCGCGCGCGCACACACACACACACGCTAAAGCAAATGTTAGAAAATTCTTCTTTGGACAAAACTGTCCCAGAAAAAAAAAAAAAAGGTGGATTACGGCATTTGGGTTTTCCACAAAGTAAGAAGGACCCTCTCCCACTGAATCCTGCTGTTAACTCCCTCAGTAAACTGGCCTGTCTGCATGCGCAAAGCCGACAGTCACAGCAGACTCGGCCACCGGACATCAGCAGGAGGCTTCCCATCTGTGGGACAGAGAAAGTCAAGAACTTCAGGAGACAACAAACCTGCACCTCTCCCAGCTGCGGTTAAGGAATGGGTCTGCCTGAGAAGATAAGCCTCTGGAGGTGCAGACACAGGTGGCATAAGCACTGCTGCAGGGTGGGTTTCAGCTCTGAAATTTTACATTCAGATAATTCAGATATAATATTCACATTCACATATGACCTGCCACCCCTAGAGAGACCGTGTCCCGGGACTAGTGTTTTCTTTGTGGATATGTGTGTTTGTGTGTGCATGCATGTTTCTGAATGTGTTTTAACAAAAGCTAGGAAGAGATAGTGTGAAGCTAACACAAATCCACCTCCTCTAAGACCTGAAAGAAGCTAACAAAGGTTCCACATGGGCATTGGTGGAGGCCTGGACTCAGGAGGATGTAACACACTTGTGTTTGGTGGGGGTGGAGGTCAGGAAACCCCTGCAACTTGGGTTATATATACATGCACATATATATGATACATTATATACAATATATAATAATATATATAATATATATTATATAATACATAATATATAATATATAATATAATATATAATAACCCCTGCAACTTGGGTTATATATACATGCACATATATATGATACATTATATACAATATATAATAATATATATAATATATATTATATAATACATAATATATAATATATAATATAATATATAATAACCCCTGCAACTTGGGTTATATATATACACATATATATATTATACACATATATATACACATATATATTATACACATATATAATACATATATATTATACATATATACATAAAATACAATATTATAATGTGTGTGTGTGTGTGTATATATATTTTTCTCACATACACATCCCATTCTGTTCCATTGGCTCTGTTTCTTTGTTTTTATATTCCAT
The DNA here is from genome assembly GCF_037993035.2 of Macaca fascicularis. Taxonomy (NCBI): domain Eukaryota; kingdom Metazoa; phylum Chordata; class Mammalia; order Primates; family Cercopithecidae; genus Macaca; species Macaca fascicularis. The sequence goes on along the minus strand of NC_088392.1, from coordinate 2,866,800 downwards.
TGGACAATCTTACAACCTTAAGCATAACGTATTTTTTTATGAGACAGGGTCTTACTATGTTGCCCAGGTTGGCCTCCAACAACTGGCTTCAAGCAATCCCCCTGCCTCAGCTCCTAAATCACCAGGATCACAGGTGTGAGCCACCACACCCAAACTAGAGTAACATTATATTTCGAGAAATTTTCCATGAGCATTAGAACCTTTGTAAGTGCTTATATTCCTTGATCCAACAATTCCTCTAGGGAGACTTTAATCTAAGTCAATATTCAGAGAATGCACACAAATATAGGCACCAATTTGTTCCCCTCAGCACTGTCCATAATAGTAAAACACCGGAGAAAAAATTATACGTATTGGCTACTGGATGAAATGATAGATGACTATCAAATTAGTGACGTAGATGTATATTTGACCTCAACATGATGTTTGTGATTTATTACATGAAGGAAGCATGTTATAACAATGTTTAGAGTACGTGTATTGAAGCGTAAGTCTGTATGATTTTTCCCTAGTATTCATTTAGTTATAGTGTACTCAGGGAAAAAAACAAACAAAAAACATGAAACCATTACTATTTGAAAACAACAAAAGCAAATTTAATAGGCAACAGCCATGTACATAATTTAGGGGTAGATATACCTAGAAATTTCTAAGCCTATCAAAAATATCCCACTGCCCTTTAATCCAAGAAATCAGGGTTGCTTCTCCAAGTTCCCAAATTCCTGGAAAGTCTTTTTAGTGCTATAAGACAGCAATGGAAGGATTCGAGGAGATTCAGCACCCAGACTGTCCACACCATCCCAGGCCGTTGGCTCTCAATCCCCTGTGCCCCCAGCAGAGCCCTGCTCTGGAGGCTGCACGTCTGGGCCTCTGGAGTCTGCACGTCTGGGCCTCTGGAGTCTGATGGGCCTGGGCTCAGACCCTTGTGCTTCTCTGCACCCACTAGCAGAATACCTGGATGGATTGTTTCCTCAGAGCTGCTGTTTGCGAATTCTGGAGATCATGTGTGTGGATTAACTGAGACAACAGATATTTGTTATCTTCATATAGAAAAGTTAGATGTTCTTCAAGGGGGAATTATTCTGCACAAGCTATCTTTTGACAGCAAATGGCACGTTGTAGCTGGTTTAGCCCATGGCAACTGTTATCATTGAAAACCTATGCAGCTTCCTTCCAAGTTGCACCCCGTGTGGTTTGTGTGAGGTGCACACAAACTCTGAAATTCTAAGGCCCCATCACGCTTCTCCCAGGGATCAGGGGGCTTGAGAGCCAGGAGAGCGAGCTCACATTTTTCCTTGGTTCCTCTTTAGTTCTTCAACTCCAACATCCCCACCAAAGTTCTCCCTGCCGTCCACTGGACTTGTGACCATGGACAGGACCCTGTTTATGTTGTCAAAATTGAATAGCTTTTATGCGTCCTGCCTAAGTCTAGCTAAGACCCTAACAAGTATGATGCCCTATTGTTTTTCAGGAAAAAACAAAAAGAACAAAACAGTTTCACAAATGTCCGCCCCCGCTCCACCCCTGAGGACTGTGTACCCTGCCTTCCTCACGGGCACCCAGGCTGGGGCCTTCTTCTTGGTGACCCCCGGGCTCAGGGGCTCGCTGGCCACTGTCCCAGCCCTTCATCACCAGGCATCTCCTCTCCAGGAGCTTCCCCACCTGCTGTGCACCCGGCTAATTGCTTCCTCTCAGAGGACACCAAATGATCCTGCCTTGCCTCCAAATTCCCTCCCGCAGCCCGTTTCTCTGCCTCCACACTCCCTGCAAATGTCCCTTAACAAGGTGTCCACAAGGCTC
>NC_088392.1:2852500-2860000 GCF_037993035.2 Macaca fascicularis | reverse complement strand
AACAATGGTAGGAAGACAGCTTATAAGTGTAAAAAATTATCAAGTTATATTTATGGTTAGCCATATAGGGACAATTATTAGTAGTTTTTACTTTTGATAAAATCAGTATGTTTTTAATAGCAATTATGTTCATGAGCAAGGCAGATATGAAAAAATTAGAATCCGCAAAGACAGTAATTTGGAAAACATTATTTGTATGATCAAAACATTCTTAGGTTGACAAAACAGTAGATGCTGACTTTGCTTTAAATGTGGAGCTTCCCTGATGCACTTAACCAGTGCTTTATTTTACAAACTTCTTCAGAAACAGCATTATTACCAAAAAAAGGTGCAAGTAACTGGTCAGATATTGCAACTATGGTCAGAGAATGGGAAACTTCTGGAATCTGAAAACCGTGAGTTTGAGCTCTGACTCTGCATGAGCTGCTTCTAGTGGTAGAAGCTGTTTGTTCTCTCTGTGACTCGGTTTCTTCCCTCTAAATGGAGAGATGTGTCACATCTGGTGAGTTGTTTTGAGAGTTCAGTGAGGTAGTGCATGTGATCTTCATTTTCAATGTGCTGTTCAATTAAAGTAATGATTTGCTATGGACCGAATCTGTCCCCCTGAAATTTAAATGTCGAAACCCGATCTGGGATTTGGGGAGGGAGCCTGCAGGGGGGTGATTAGGGTTTGATAGGAGCGCGGTGAGATTAGAGCAGACACCCAAGGGTTTGCTCCATCTCTCTACCATGTGAAGACACAGTGAGGAGGCAGCCGTCTGCAAGCAAGGAAGAGAAACCTCCCCAGAACCTGACTGTGCTAGCACCCTGATCTCAAACTTCCAGACTCCAAAAGGGTGAAGAAATACGTTTTCTGCTTTTTAAACTGGCTGGTCTGTGGTATTTTGTTATAGAAACCTTGGCCAACTAACACATTATTGTAACATAGATCGCTAGTTCATTCTCAAACATCTACACCAAGAACTATACCATCTCAAACCAAGAACTACAGTTGGGTGCTGTGAACGCAGGACAGCTCTTGTCCACAAGGAACACAGAATCTAGATGGAGAGACAGCAGAAAGGTAGATACTTATACAGAAACTAAGTGCAATGATTAAAATATGTACAAAAAAATTCTAGGCTGCCTGTAGCTCAACTGTATTCCCAGTAGCCATTTTCCTAGAAGAGATATGGAAAAAAAAACTGAATTGAATCTCCTGAAAATAAGAGTGGGGATTACTTAAGAACATTAGGTGATGGGCATAATCATGGGGTAAAATTCTATGATATCAGAAGTGTGAGGCCAGCAGCAGGTTGCCACTGGTTTCCAAGCATGGAAAAAAGAAAAAAAACCAGAGACACAGAGAGTAATTATACTGATTATGGGAAGTCATTGCCACACTAAGCCAACAGGACAATTTTCAGCAAGGGAATAATGGAGTCAGACTCCTGTTCTCGGTAGATTGCTCTGGTGGTTAGAGAATAGATTTGCCAATGGGCCTGGATGTGGAGAGAAAAGTTGGTAGACGGTTTTAGTAGGTCTTTATTCATTCATTCCTTTATCCATTCCTTCATTTATTCAACAAATGTTTTTTGAGCACCGACCGTGTTTCAGGTCTCTTCTTGACAATGGAAATACATTCGATAAGACAAATAAGGTCCCTGTCCCATGGATCTCTGTGTTAGATGCTCTCTTCTGGGGAAGGTGGTCAGTGAGCAAGAAAATAGATTTGATAATTTCAGTGAGTGATAAGTGCTATGATAAAAAATAAAGTTGAATGAGAAAACTCAAAAGTTGAAGTTTATTTTAGCTAGAAGGTACAAAGAAATTCATTTTGAAGAGTTGATATCCAAGCACAGAATTCAATAATTATCTGGAAAAGCTTAGAGTTAAAAAAATGTCCTCCTCTGAAGGAACAGCAAGTGTTTTGCATGGGAAGGCAGAAGAAGAGTGTGTTGGAGGAAAGGAAGTCAGGCAAGGACCAGGAGGCATTTCCCAGAGGTAAAGTGGACCTATTATTTCCTATAATAATGCAGTTGGCCTTTTTTCCATTGCTTAAACCATTCCAATTATTATAATAGACAGGTACAGAAAATTACATAAAGAGAAAGTGTAGTTTGATAAATTATTATAAAGCATATATCCTTGCGGCTACTGCTCAAATCAAGACAAGGAATTTCACTGTCTCTCCCTCATACACCCCCAACCCCCTTAAAATTATTAATCACCATCTCTATTCTTAGAGTAGTCTCTTCTCGGTGTTTCTTTAGCGGTTTATCACATGAAGAAGCATTTCTAAACAGTTTGTTTTAGGTTTGCTAGTTCTGGCTTTAAAATGGCTGTTAATCTCTAAATATTCTATTTTCATCCCTTCCTTCCCTTACGATTTTTGGATGAATCCTGGTATTTGATGTTGATGGCATCCCATGGCAAGGTTTGATATCCCTCTTTTCCCTGTAGTTTCTGTGAAGCTGATATTTAGAAAGAATTTATCAGATTCATGGTTTGTTTGTTTCCTGCTTTTCCTTGTTTGTTTTTTTCTGCAAGACGAATGGTGGTGAAATTTTCTTTCTTTCTTCTTCTTGTGACATTTTCTGTTAATGGTGTTTGATGCCTGTACCTAGGAGTTCATTAGGAGTTGGAAAATAATGTTATTTTAACATTTTATTTTTTCATTTATTGCTTTGAATATGACTGCAAACAGGCATTTCTTTGCATCTGTTTTTTAGATAACCAGTGATACTGTGCATACAGGAAAGGTATGATAAATGCTTGATTCTTAACTTTTCACTTACCAGTTTTCAAGGTAACCAATTGGTGACAATTAGTTTCCTATTTTTTTTTTTTTTTTTTTTTTTTTTTTGAGACGGAGTCTCGCTCTGTTGCCCAGGCTGGAGTGCAGTGGCACGATCTCGGCTCACTGCAAGCTCCGCCTCCCGGGTTCACGCCATTCTCCTGCCTCAGCCTCCCGAGTAGCTGGGACTACAGGCGCCCACAACCGCGCCCAGCTAATTTTTTGTATTTTTAGTAGAAACGGGGTTTCACCGTGGTCTCGATCTCCTGACCTTGTGATCCGCCCGCCTCGGCCTCCCAAAGTGCTGGGATTACAGGCGTGAGCCACCGCGCCCGGCAGTTTCCTATTATTGTTATAGTAAATAACTACAAACCTATAATAAAAACTTATTCTCTTGCAGTTTTGGGGGTGAGAAGTCTAAAACAGGTACCTAGGGCTGGTTCCTTTGGAGGCTCTGGGGAGAAGCCACTCTGTGTGTTCCAGGGGCTCGGTGCCTCCTGCACTCCCTGGCTCCTGGTGCCCTCCTACATCCTCAAGGCCAGCAGCATAGAAGATTCACTCCTCTATCGCCTCTGCCTCTGTCCTCATGTCTCCCTTTGCATTCTCTGAGCCTCCAGTATCCCTCTTAGAAAAACCCTTGTGAATACATCAGATCCACCCAGATAACCCAGGAAAACACCCCGTCTCAAGGTCCTCGACTTCGTCACATCAGTAAAGTCCCCTTGGTTATATAAGGTAAAATATTTATAGGTTCTGGGAATTAGGATGTGGACATATTTAAGGTGGTGGTTATTCTGCCTACTGCAGTAACAAATTATTTTTTCTTAAATAGTATTTTGCACATATGAATTTACACACATTTCGTGGGTTTCAATTAACTGTAGTATCAGTTCAGATTGTCCTCCTGTCATTGGCCAGCGGGATTGGTGGGATCCTGAACTTTTTTATCTGGCCATGATAATCTGTCTTAGCTTCCTTTTATCTATCTGGTATAACTACATACTTCCAAGAAACTCTGCTTTCTTTTCATGGGAAATAGTATTTCAAAACCACAATCTGTCCATTACTACTGTGTTAGTTTTTTTTTCTTCCTAGGCTTTACCAATTCAAATTTATGATAAAAATACCCTTTTTTATCTTATGGATGTATTTCCATTCTTCCATATTAAGTGTTCTGGGTTTTGAGACACCTAACTAGAATTTTTTCATAATTACTTGCTTGCTTTTTGTCCACACTACATGTATGACAGTTTCAAAATAGCAGTACCAACTCAACTGACCTGGTATGATGTAGCACATACTCACTCCCATTTGATAGTTGTACTACATCTACATTGTCAAAGCCATAGCTGTCATGTTCTCTATTCTTTTTCCCTCCCATGTGGTCTCACTGTCATAGATAGCTACATATTTAAGGTTTACACCAGCAGTAGTATTAATTCCTTTGGTAATGTGATGCTCATTATCCAGAATATTTTCCAGAGAGGAATTATGGAAGAAATATTCCTGAGTGTTTGTACATTGATTAGCATTTGTCTGTGATCCTCATAGTCAAAAGCAAATTTGAATCGATGATAATGCTGGGTTCACATTCTCTTTCATTGGTTGTCTTAACTGTGGTTCTCCATTTGTTTTTGCAGCCTAAGTCTTGCTGTTAAGAATTCTGTGACAATTTTTTCCCTGTTAAAATTTACTTGGTTTGGGGGCTTAGATTCACAAATGGTTTCTTTTTCTTTAACAAGACTATGTCTTGGTGTTAGGCATTCTGCATTAATATTTTTGGATAGATTATGTACTCTTCCAATATGTACTTTCAGATTTTTAAAAATAGATAGTTTTTCAGGAGAGTTTTCTTGCTTAATAGATTTTAGTATTTGTTGATTATTTGCTTTAATTTATTTTTTTAAGGACTCCTATAATACATATGTTGGATCTTCTCTTCCCCTTTCTTTAATAATGGCCTTTTTCTTTCTTTTATCCTTTTTATCTCCTTCTTCATTGGTCTCTGATTTTGCTCATTTTCATTCTCTATTCTTGAAAGACATCATTTATTTTGCTTATTTGCCCTTGTGTTCATTCTAGTTCAGTATTCAATTCTCAACTGATACTTCTTTTCATTATAATTCTTTCAAGCTATCTCTCCTAAATTCTGCATTTTTTACAATTCTAGTATATGTTATTTTTTCATAGCTTGCATTATTTTCTTAGTGTTTTATTTTAAAATAGCTGGTTATATTTTCATGAACGTCTTTGGCACATTTTCCTGACATTATAGTTATTTTTCAGTAGAAATGTTATTTCGTGTATTTTTAAAAATAATGACTTAGCATGGGATTTAACTTCAGCACTTTTTTCTTATGCTTTTTTTGTGAAATTACTTTGTCTGAACCATTAGAAAAGGTGTGGACCAGGATATCTTTTTTTTTTTTTTAACTCCAGAGAGTGCCCTGCCTATTGTCGGCTGTGTTGTTTGAAAGTCTGGTCATTACTTTGTGAGAGCTCTTGGCTTTCCTCTCAAATGTTTTTCTAGACCTTTCCTTACTGGTTTTTTTTTTGTTTGTTTCATTTTTCTTGTCCCACTAAATATGTATTCTTGCCTAAACACTTATTCCCAGCATAACGTTTTGTACCAGAGGTTATTTGATTGGTAAGTTTTAAAAGTTCATAAAGTCTGATTCTCCTGGTTTCTACTAACTTTCCTGCAGGTCCTTCCACTCACCTTCTTTTTTTTTTTTTTTTTTTTTTTGAGACGGAGTCTCGCTCTGCCGCCCAGGCTGGAATGCAGTGGCCGGATCTCAGCTCATTGCAAGCTCCGCCTCCTGGGTTTACACTGTTCTCCTGCCTCAGCCTCCCGAGTAGCTGGGACTACAGGCACCGCCACCTTGCCTGGCTAGCTTTTTTTTTTTTTTTTGTATTTTTTTAGTAGAGACGGGGTTTCACCGCATTAGCCAGGATGGTCTCGATCTCCTGACCTCGTGATCCACCCGTCTCGGCCTCCCAAAGTGCTGGGATTACAGGCTTGAGCCACCGCACCCAGCCCCTTCCACTCACCTTCCATTGCAGGGAGCAAACCTCTTCCCATTTCATCTGTGGATAAAATTGGCCCCTGTGATTCCCAGCGAGTTTTTCTCAGCTCGTGTGGCCTGTGGGATGCTCAGTCATGTCGTCTGCTTCCCCAGGCAGAGTCCAGGGTCCCACATCGATGTGGTAGTTGTGATTTTCCACAGTCCTTCAGGCTGGAGTTTGTAGAGTCACACTGCACTGAGCTTTATCATAGACAATGTTCACAGGCCTTTGCTTTCACTATCTTGATGCTCCTCGTTGCTCTACTTGTTGTTTATTAATGGATTCAGGGATATTAAAAAACTATGCTGCCTCACCTGCCATTGACTCAGAATACCAAAAAGGTATAAATTTTTTTTTGTGAAGGATGGACTACCACTAGGGTATTTTGAGCAGAGAAATAAGATGCTCTGGTTTCTATATTTACCTTATTCCCTTTTCTGTTGTGGGGAAAATCAGTGCTGGAGTGGGCATCCCAGGGCAGGAGCAGGAGACCAGCAGGGGCAGCTGCTGGCAGTGGCGGGTCTCAACTCCGTGGCAGGCAGGAACGGGATGTCTTAGATGCGCTTCCTTCCTAGGGCACTTGCCACGGAAGCAGGGGGCGAGGAAGAGAGTGCAGGAGCCTGTGATGGACCTGAGCTTTCAGGTGTAAAAGCTGACTGGGGGCCTGTGATGAACCTCAGATTTCAGGTACATGAGTTGCCTGGCAGGTGTTGCCCTTTTGGGAGACAGGGACACTGGGGAGGAATTGATCCAGACAGGGGTGGAAATGGTCCTTTTAGAACACATTCCGTTTGAGGGGCACATTAAGAACCCAGGTGCATCTGTGGAACAGGAAGTTGGTCATTGGAGTTTGGAGCCCAGGTGAGAGGTCAGGCTGGATGCACAATTACAGGGCAGCATCTTTCTTCTGAAGGAAGGAGCATACATGAGGGAAGGAGAGGCTGGGTCCTGAGCGCCAAGCTTAGAAAATGCAAGAAAATCATGCAAAAAGTGTCGAAATAAGCAGTCAGTGAGGTCGTAGGAAAACTGTAGGTGTTTTCTTTTCTTTTCTTTTTTTTTTTTTTTTTTTGAACGCCATGGGAAAATTCCAACTTATTCCAATAAGAGATGAGAGGGACTTGACCTATATTCATGACAATGGGCACAGCAGGGCAGAGTGATTCAGAATATAATTGGAAAGACAAATTGCTAGAGATATGTAGCTGGCTGGATGTTAAGTGAGAGGGACTGGGAAGCCACAGGTGCTTTCTCAGCATCCCGCATGGCCATGGGATGGAATGACCAGCTCCTGAGCCAGGAGAGAGGAGAGAGGAAGTTCTAAGGCTCCTTGAAGCACAGGTCAGGGATCACCCATGCACTTGCAAGCGGACCTTTGACTCCTACCAGTGAAGTTGGTAGCAATGGAAGCATTAACTTGACTGAGTGAGTGCCTGTGTGTCCACATTGCTCTGTGAAAACCTTCCCATATGGTCGATGGTGAAGAGCAAATTCATTAGTGGTTGCTCACTGCAGGGGAAGGGAAAATGATCTAAAAGGCTGGCGGGAACTTTCTAGGGTGTTGAAAATGTGCTTTCCATGGTGATTTCCATGTCAAAACTCATTAAATCGAACACTTAATATAGGTGCATTTTATTGTATGCTAACTATAACTCAACACT